>NW_027185889.1:22983063-23004353 GCF_028583685.1 Petaurus breviceps papuanus
CTCTTTGTGTTGTCAGATGCTATTTGCTTTTATTTCTAAAATCAATTTTAGTGATTTTGTTTTTACATTAACTAAACCTCCTTTTGGGCAGTTAGGTGGGCTTGGAAGCAGGAAGACTCATCTTCCTGAGTTCAAATCTGGCCTCAGACACTTATAGCTGTGTGATGCTGGGCAAGTCACATCACCCTATTTCAGTTTCCTTATCTGTAAAATGAACTGGAGAAGGAAATGGCAAACCACTCCTGTATCTGCCAAGAAAACCCTAAATAGGGTCACCAAAGGTTAGATATAACTGAAAAATGATTGAACAGAAATGGGCCTGTATTCTTCCTCTTTTTCCTCCTTAGAGAACCATCCTTATAATAGGGAGCTAGGTGACTCAGTGGATGGAGCTCTTGACTGGGAGTCAGGAAGAAGATCTGAGTTCAAAACCTACCTCAGACACTAGCTTCTGTGACCCTGGGTCAGTTGTTTAATCTTTGTCTGTATCAGTGCCTTCTGCTGTAAAATGAAAAAATGCACTTATATCCCAGGGCTGTTGTGAGGAGAAAATGGAATAATATTGGTAAAGTGCTTTGCAAGCCTTCAACTGCTATATAAATGTTAGCTATTATTATTAATAGTAATAAGGTAGCTGGATGGTGCCATAGTGCATTGAGCATAGGGCCTTGGGTCAGGAAGACTCATCTTGAGTTCAGACACTAACTCTGTGACCCTGGGCAAGTCACTTCACCATATTTACATCAGTTTCTTCACCTGTAAAATGAGCTGGAGAAAGAAATGGCAAACTACTCCAGGATCTTTGCCAAGTAAACCCCAAATGGGGTCACAAAGAGTCGGAAACGACTGAATAGCAACAGGAATTATTATTTTTGTGTGTGTGTGTGTGTGTGTGTGTGTGTGTGTGTGTGTGTGAGACAGACCCCTTAGGAAATCTGGTGAAGTCTGTGGATCCTTTCTCAGAATGAAGTCTTAAATGCACAAAATGAAATAGGAAAGATTAGAAAGGAAATTATATCGAATTGCTGTTATCAAAGTATTTTCTCGTCCACTGGGTCAAGACCCTCTTGCCTTATAATAAACAAGGAATTTGTTGCTTGTTTCTGATAATAGATCCTATTTACATAGTTCTTTGGGTTTGCCAAGGGCTTTATATATGTGATCTCATTTGAATCACAACACCCTTGAGATAGAAGCTATTATTATCATCCCTATTTTACAGATGAGAAAAGGAAAGCCTAGGTCACACAACTAGTAACCATCTAAGACAAGTTTCAAATTCAAGTCTTTCCTAACTACTGAATCCAACACCATCTGCTTTACTACCCATCTCCTTCTGAACTCCCTCAGTATTTTTAATCTCTATGGTAGCACCAAGGAGTGAGTCTCAGTGATAAGTTTTAATAAGGAAAAGTATGGGGGAAAAGATCAAGGGAATATGGTTTGAGATTGGGCACTAGGCAACAGGCAAAGAGAGGATATGGAATAGTAGAGCAATAGGGGCTTGGGAAACTAATTCCATTAACTCAATTCTACTGCTTAAGGTCAGCCCTGCCTAGAAGGTAACCGATACCAAAGGAGGTATCTGATTTAGGATGAAGAGTGATATGTTTAGAGTTGGCTAAAGCTTTGACAGAATTAATTCAAAGCTTAGCTCAGTCTGTCATTTCCTATTAATACTTGTCAATGCCACCGTTTTCTTTTAACGTTCCCTCAAAAGGTTTATTGGAAAGGTTTATCCTTCCACTTCGCTGCATTTGGAGACTTGATTCCAGGTAAGTTCCACCTTGGACTGGCTGAGAAAACCTGGGCTTCCCTGGCCAAGAAAAGGAAACCCGGGCAGGTCTGGAGATTGATTAAATAATTAGTGAGTTGTTGACATGGTATGGAGAAAGGGATTTAGAGGTGGTTGGCCAGGACTGAGCAGAGTTAGCAAGGCTCTCAGTTTATGAGACTGAAGAGGAGTAAGAATACACTGAGGTATTATGACTCCTGGAACAAGATGGCAAAATCTAAGGTCACGTGCCTCCAAATGGATTAATCCCATCCTGATATGGTAGAGACAGTTATCATGAGTGGCTTCTTAACCAAATCAAGTCATGTTGGGGCCAACTGCAATACAATTCATGATGACGAAGTCATGTCTTCATGGAATGGAATGGAGAGTCAAGTGGGTTGGAATGGAGTTTTTTGATCTCCTTAGTACAGAGCGTTTGAATAGCATTATTAGGGTAAAATTCCTAGCTCTATAAGTGATTTTGAAACTACTCAACTTGAAATGTGTAATAAGAAAGAGGGGACCTAGTTTAATGATATCTCAGATCACTGGTCTCCACAGTGAGAGCCATGCCATAACTGCAAGAGTTGGTGATCCACTGACAAAAATTCACTCCTCTCCTTGCCTGTTCCCTAGATGTGGTAGCCAAGTGCAGGGGTGGTTTTTCACCCAACCACACTGACTCCCTCCCTCTCCCCCCCTTATCTACTAATACCCATCTTGTCCCTGTATGGGGCAATTAAAGTTCCTACTCTGTCCAGGGCAGTTATAACCTAACCTTGACCCAGACACCCATACCAATCAATCAGCAAACATTTATTAATGCAGCTACCCAGTTGGTATGAGGAAAATAACCTCCTTCCCTCCCCCATCTTCTGGGTACTCACACCCTTTGTCCCAAGAGCTCACAACAGATGACCTCAATCTTTTCATTAAAGTATGAGGTAAGTCACCTACTAAGAGAAAGAGAGGGAGGGGGAGAGTTAGGGGATTGAGAAGAGGGGAATAGGATCACAGATTTAGAGCCAGACAAGACATCTGAGACATAGAGCCCAAACCAATGAGGCTCAGAGAGAAGTGACTTAGCCAAGGTCATACAAATAAGAAACAGAACTGAAATTTAGTCTCAAGTTCTCTGAGGCCCAGGTGAGGTGCTTACCAAAGGTCACACAGGTTAGCACAGTATCCTTCCTCCCCCTTCCCAGACCTTATATTCAGTCTTGAATTCTCTAAGCCTATATCCATTGTCCTATCCAGTCCACTCTACCGACTCCCATCAAACCATCCATCGATCCAGAAGCATTAAGTGCCTACTGTGTGCTAGGCATGTTATTGCAAAAGCAAAAAATGAAATAATTTCTGCACTTGAGCTTATAATTTAACCTGGGAGATGATAAAATATATGATGAACACAAAGGGATTTATGGGGTAAAGCACTAGCAACTGTGATGGAGGAAGGAAATAATGAAAGACCTTCATAGAGAAGGTGGCATTTCTAGTTCCTTTGAGTGACCAAGTAGGTAGAGTCAGGAAGACCTGAATTCAAATTCTGCCCTCAGATACCAGCTCTTGGACCTCGTGCTTCTCCTTGTCCAATTCCAGTCCACTGTGTGAGGACTAGAGACTTCTGAAGCTCCTTCCAGATCTGGACCTAGGGTTCTGTGATTCACAGGCCAGTAAACACCCTAGGGTACTCTATGATGAGTCACTAAGTTGAATTGACAGAAAGCAGTTTTCATACTGGGAGCTCCCTCCATCTGTGGCAGTGGGATATAGTAGAAAGAACATTGGAGAGAGGACTCAGATTCCAGTTCCATTTTCTGAGGCTCACTACCTGCATGACTTTGGGGTAAATCATTCATCTTCCCTAGGACTTGGTTTACTCATCCATAAAAAGAGGGAGTTGGACGCTATGGCCTCTGAGGTCCCTTCCTGGCCTAAGGCTATGACCCCATGAAATCACAGGTCCAGACACCCCCAAAATGACATACTTTGCTGTTCTTCACTGTTTCGTTTGGGGATTTTTGAGAATTCTGGGGCAGACAAGGAAAAGACCTTACTCTGCCCAGCTTAGAGCTTGTAAATAGCTTTTCTATTATGTCCCATGAATTTGTCGTTCAAATAATAATGAATGTTTTCCAGAAATGTGCATTAGGGGGCACTGAAGGACTGTACTGGGGTTCAGCAGTCTGGTAACTGTTCCTGGCTAAGTCAGAAGGGCTGCTCAAGTCTTAGTAACAGCTGTCCTGGAGATTTCTTTTATAACTGAATGGAAATCTACTGAGATGGAGCTCTCCTCCCACTTTCTTGTCCTCTCCCTCCCTTCCCTGAGCTGTGTCTCGCAGACTTGGTCAGCTCCTTCCTTAAGAAAGAAGGCATTTCCCCTACATTTTTCTCCTTCCCCTCCTGGGGGTAGGACGTAGTCTAGGCAATTGGCACAGAAACCCCCGTGGATTCCAGAGTATCCACATTTCTGCTACTGAAATCTCCCTTTAACTCAGGTAACCAAAGGACATCAGAGCTGGAAGGTTCCCTACAGGTCATCTAGGGGAACCTGCCCTTCATTTTTTGCAGATGAGGAAACTGAGACCCAGAATGGGATGTGACTTGACCATGGCCACACAGGTAGGGAACAGAGTGAAATTTGAAACCAGGTCTCTCAATTTCATGTTTGGTGCTCTTTCCAGTATACCACATAACTCGTCATTCAATCATTAAACATTTATTAAGTACCTATTGTGTTAAGTACTGCAAATAGGCTGTAGCTTCTCAGCCTCTCATAAGGTACTTCCTTTTGTCCTCCAACAATGGTTCAAGTCTGTAGGAGCCAGAAGGAATTTCTGAGATCACCTGGTTCAACCCCTCTCCTTTTACTGATGAGGAAACTGAGGCTCAGATAGGTTAAGTGAATTGTCTAAGACCATATGTAGCAAGTGGCTGAGTGGAATTGGAATCTATCCTCCTTGTGATTTTCTCATCCTTTGAGGAGCTAAACTACCTGGGCCTCGGCTTCCTAAAACCAGCCCTCCCTTTCACCAGCCACTCGTCTCACTCGTGTTGAAGGAAGTTAGACAAGCATTAAGTACCTACTATGTGCCAGACCTGCTCTAAGCCCTGGAGATGCAAAGAAAAGTAAAAACAGTCCCTGTCGAAAACCTCGCATTCTAATGGGGGAGACAACGTGCAAGATAAACACCGTATAAATGAGAGGCGATCTCAGGGGGCAGCTAGGTGGTGCCCCTGGGCCAGCCACTTAACCCTGCCTGCCTCCGTTTCCCGAACTGTAAAATATAAATAACAGCATCAACCTCACTTGATTGGTGAGGATCAAATGAGGTAGTATTTGTAAAAAGTACAGCTTGGCATGAAGTAAGTACTACATAAATGCCTATTCCTTTTCCCCTTCCCATTCTCTTCCCTTCCCTACCTGACTCCCTGGGCCTCAGTTTCCTCATCTGTAAAGTGAAGGGGCTGGACCAGATGGCCTCTGAGGTCCCTTCCTTCTCCTGAACGCATGTATTTCACAAGCTTTGGAGCTGGAAAGTTCTCCCCGATGTCTAACCTTACCCTTCCCTTAATGTCTCACGGCAGTCACCAGCACCTTGCAGCTCCAGCTCCAAACTGCTTCTGTTACAAGAATTGTCAATTCAAAACACATGCTACCATTGGGAACCCCTCCCATCCTGGGGCTCTCAGCTCTCCTTGGGTTCTCTTTCCCCCTCATCATGGACGTCACAAAAAGATCAGGCCATTCTGTGAATTGTCATTTGGCTGGAGGGAAGGCTCCCCTCCATCACCTTTGATGAGCTGACCACAGATCAGCTGCTCAGCTTCTCACTGAGTTTTCTGGGAGGATTATTTTTCATGGTAGGAAAAGTACCCTTGTTTATTGACCAGCCTTTTGTAGAGGAAGGAGCACTTGACTTGGGATCAGGAGAACCAGGTCCAAATTCATTCTCTAGTATTTCCAGCTGTGTGACCACAGGCAAGTGACTTAACCACTTTGAGCCTTAGTTTTCTCATCTGTAAAATGGGGACAATAACATTATTTATTTCAAAGGGCTGTTGTGAGGAAAGTGCTGTGTTTAGTCTTAATCTTTGCTCTCTGGTTACACAGGTTATTCCCTCCCCCGCCCCCCATGTACTCTGTGTTCCAACCTAATTGGCTGACTTAATTTTCTTTGACTTCAGCAGTACCCCATCTTCTGCTTCTGGGCCTTCCTTCCTTCCTCCTTTCCTCCCTTTGTTCCTTACTCCTTCCCTTCCTTTCTTCCTTCCTCCCCCTTTCCTTTTCCCTCCTTTCTTTTCTTCCTTCCTCTCTTCCTTTATCCCTTCTTCCCTCCTCCCTCTTTTCCTTTCCTTTCCTCCCTCCCTCCTTTTCTTCCTTACTCTCTTCCTTTGACCCTTTTATCCTTCCTCCTCCCTCCCTCCCTCTTTTGCTTTCCTTTGCCTTCATTTCCTTTCCTTTCCTTTCCTTTGCTTCCTTCTCTGGGTCCTCTTCTCTTTTCTCTCTATACTTTCTCACTTGGTGATCTCATTAGCCACCTCGAGTTGAATCATCTCCACATAGATGATACCCAGACCTATGTCCCCAGCCCAAGTTTCTCTCCTCAGCTCCAGTTCTAAATCACCAGCAGCCTGCTGGACATTTTGGACTGGTTGTCCTGTAGGCATTTCAAAATCAACATTGTCCGAAGAACTGCCTGCATGCTGACTTCACTGAGCTGAGAGCAGGAATGGTGAACTGCTTGCATCAGGACTGGAGCAGAAGCCAGGAGCAGCTGCCTTCTGCAGGAGGAGAAGGAACCCAGGAGTTTGGAACTCAGCCACCTGACAAGATAAGGACTGTGCGGCAAAGTAGGGGCACTGAATGTGCCTGGCTGCATCCCACAGTTTGGGCCCCAAGGGGAGGATGGACTTGTGACCATGGTGGGGTGAAGTGCCATGGACCCCCAAGGACTCCACCCTCTTGGTTTTGTTGCCCAGCCCCCTCTCTGGACTTGGAAGCAGGGGCTGGAGCAGTGTGAGGGGAAGGACATCCCCCTCAGCCCAAGAAAACTTTATTTGGACTCTTGTTTTGAATTGATGTGATAATGCAATGTACTTTGTGTTTGTTTAAGGCCCTGTGGCCACTTTGGTAACTTTAGTTATGTATCTTGAAAATGTGACTTAAGAGATGTTTTGTGCTAATTAAAATGTAAATTGTCTATGCTATGGGCATGAAAGATCTTGGGGCCAAATGTAATGGAAATGCAAATTCAAAGATCTTCCCTGCCCCTAGGCCCTTTGATAGGCTTAAGAGACTCTGAGAACCTTCCTTGATTTGAAAATATACTCTACCCCCTAATAGGTTGAATGTGGTCACATGGAGCCTGTGGCAGGAGGCTTGGTTTTCAGGAATGCCCACAACTTGATGCTGTGTGATTGGTCAAGAGGGTGGTTACATTCTCTGACCCAGGAGAAGGCTATATAATCCCTGATGTGAGGCTTTGCTTTGGGGCTCATTTTGAGAAATATTGTGTAATTTGACCATATGAGACTCTGGGCAGCCGTTGTTGAGAGCCCCCTGGCTTTGGAAAACCCAGATGTTGATGCTTCCCTCTCTGGTAACTGTGATTTGGTATGGATGTATGTAATGGTTGGACAGTTTGGAAGCCTGTCTGCTGAAATGTTCTTGTAACTTATGCTTATAATCTCAGTATATTCTGAAGTTTGGGGTGCTGACCTTTTCCGCCTGAACTAGGTAAACGATATATGTTTAATTGATTAAAGTAAGCTTGTTAACCCATTTTGAGTTACTTTCCTTTAGCAAAGCAGATCTCAGAACCTGTGTTGGCAGCCACCCTGTAGACGTTGGGGTGCTTGCTGCTACAGCGTTTCAAAATCAACGTTGTCCAAAACCAGAACTCATTAGCTCTCTCCCCTCCTGAACTTCCCATTATAGCGTCATGAGTGCCACCATCCTTCCAGTCACCCAGGTCCACAGCCTCAGTAGCATTCTCCACTCTTTCCTTCCTCACTCTACCTCCACATTCAACCATCAGATCTTGCAGATCTCTACAACAGCTCTCATTTACATTCCCTTCTTTCTTCTCACACAAGTTTCCCTCTAGTTTTGGCCCTCATCATCTCTGGCCTGGGCTGTTTCAGTGGTCTTCCAATTAATCAGAGAAAATATTCAGAAACAAGAGGTAGCTCAACAGTATCAGAGGATGTCACCTGGTCAAGGAGGATAAGCCCTAAAAGAAGAAAACCCATTGATTGGATCTGGTGAGCAGGAGGTCATTGGCAATTGTCATAATAGCAATTTCAGCCAAGTGGAAACCAGATTTCAAGAGGTTGAGGAGTGAGATAGTAAGACAGTCATGGCATCAGGCGTGGATCATTTTTCAGGAAGTCTGATCATTAAGGGAAGGAGAGAGATGTGTTGCAAACTACATGGGGTGGAAGGCTGGAAGATAAACTTTTTTGAGGATTATGGAGCATGTGTATAGGCCCATGGGAAGGAGCTGGTGGAATGGGAGAAATTGAATGAATGAGAGCATGATAGCTGGAACAAAGACAGATGTGCAGCACAGAGAGGTAAGGGAAAATACACTGGCTGTGGAGTCAGAGAACCTCAGTTCATACCCCACTTCTGATGCTTGTACTAACAGTGTGACCTTAGGTAAGTCACTTAATGTCTCTGGGCCTCAATTCCTCTTCTGTAAGATAAGAGGTTGACCTAGATGGCCTCTGAGGCTCCTTATAGCACAAATCTATGAGCCTATGAAAGACGGCAGAGTCTTAGTGAGGGCCTATAGTTGTTCAGTGATTCAGTTGTGTCTGACTCTTGGTAACCCCATGGACCATAGCACACCAACATTGTCCATGGGGTTTTCTTGGCAAAGATACTGGAGTGATTTGCCATTTCCTTTTCCTGTGGATTAAGGTAAACATAGGTTAAGTGACTTGCCCAGGGTCACACAGCTAGGAAGTATCTAAGGCCAGTTTTGAACTCAGGTCTTTCTGATTCTAGGCCCAGCACTCTATCCACTGAACCATCCAGCTTCATCCAGTGAGGACCTAACTAGCCTCAAAGTTAGATAGTCTTGCTGGTGAAATTCTCTCCAGGTCTGGGATGTTTCCTGCTCCTCATGGGAAGGGAAACCATTGTTTGATCAGACAAGAGACTGTTCTGTCAAGAGGCTTCTGGTCATTTCTGAGCCTTCAAAAGAGTCATTGTTCCTCTTGGGTCTGGTGCTTTAGCTGGATGCCCCCCCCCCCGCCCAAATGTGTGAAATGCTGTCATGTAAGGATACATCAAAAGGATCCCCAAGGGGCCCTGATGGAGCAAACCAGCTGTGTGGACCTGGATAAAGCCCTTCTTTTTCCTAGACCCAAACTGGGAATACCAAGGGGAGCTCTCTGTGGTACACATCCCTCTTTCTCAGCCTTCTCTGTCTGCTTCTTTCTTCATTCCACTCCTTCTCACACTCACCCTGGGCTCTTTTCAGGTAGAAGTGGGACATGTTTTCTGGTTCCCTTCTCTGCTCTTGGTGACATTTTCTAGACTGACACACAGAGGGTCTCCAATTATACGTTTTCTCTTAGCAGATATTTTTGAGGTTTCTAGTATCTTCTTCTTCCCCCTTTCTTCAGGGATGGAGACCAGCATCCATCCATCCAATCATTTCATTGACCAATCAACTAATCAGTAAGCATTTAGGTACCAGACACCATGTTACATGCACAGCACTGCGGATTCAAATAGAAAAGCAAGAGAGCCCCTTGCCCTTAAGGAGTTTATGTCTAATTGGGAAGACAAGATATAGGAGGTTTCAGCTGGAAAGTTCTTGTGATTCTTAGGGTAGAGTGGTAAAGCAGATGAGAATATAGCTCTTCTCCCTCCCTCGGAGACTGGGTCTCCCTATCTCACCCAGGATAGAAGTGCAGGGGCCACTCATGGGATCAGTAGCTTAGAAAACTTTGGCTTCATCCCATGACCTTCTTCAAAATAAAGACAGCAGGCAGGACAGTTAGCTTCTTTAAAGGCAGGGACCATGTATTGACTTTTATGGTTTCCCCACCTCAATCAATTAACAAGCATTTCTCAAGGATTGAGTCTATGCCAAACATTATGGTGTTGTGGATACAGATGTAAAAATGAAACTCCCTGCCCTCAAGGGGCTTATGTACCATTAGGGTATATATTCAGATAGATAGATATACAGAAATGAAATAAATACAAGGTAGCTTAGGTAGGGGCAGCTAGGGGGCTCCATGGTGCACTGAGCGCTGGGCTGGAGTCAGGAAGATAACCGTATGCTATGATATTTGCCTTCTTTGTCCCCTCGAGAATTTGACATGTCTGGGGAATGAAGAAACAGCCAATCTGAGGCTTTGTTTTCAATGAACACATCCACAAGATGTGCATTTTCCATCTCCTAATTATAAAGAATGGAAAACATCATGAGGACATTGTTGTGAATGGATAACAAGGGACAGAATGTGTTCCTCGAAATGGATGGGTTCATTGCACTTTGGAAAATCTAGTTATGTTCTTTTTAAACAACATATTATTTTATTTTTCCCAATTATATATAAGGATAGTTTTCAACATTCATTCTTTTTTTTTTTTAAAGCAATAGGGGTTAAGTAACTTGCTCAAGGTTACACGGCCAGTTATTTCTGGGTGTGGTGCTGAGTATCTGAGCCCGGATTTGATCCAGGTCATCCCGACACTGGAGCCAGTGCTCTTACTCGCTGAGCCACCTGGCCGCCCCTAAGCAATTGGGGTTAAGTAACTTGCTCAAGGTTACACGGCCAGGTGTTTCTGGGTGGGTGCTAAGTGTCTGAGCCCGGGATTCGATCTCCAGGTCTTCTCAACACTGGAGCCGGTGCTCTTACTTGCTGTGCTACCTTGGCCGCCCCTCAACATTCATTCTTAATGAAATTTTTAGTTCCAAATTTTTTCTCTCTTCTCCCCAACCCAAGATAGCAAGCAATCTGATATAGGTTATACATGGACAATCATGTGAACATATTTCCGCATTAGTCATGTTGTAGGGGGAAATAGTCTGCTTCTATCTGCATTCAGACTCCATAGTTCTTTCTCTGCATATGGATAGTATTTTCCATCATGAGTCTTTTGAAATTGTCTTAGATCATTATATTGCTGAGAAAAGCTAAGTCTATCATAGTTGATCATTGTACAATGTTGCTATTACTGTGTACAATGCTCTCACTTTACTCAGCATCAGTTCATGTGAGTCTTTTTGGGTTCTTCTGAAATCTGTCTGCTCATTATTTCTTATAGAACAAGAGTATTCTATCACATTCCTCTACCACAACTTGTTCAGTTATTCCCCAACTGTTGGGCATCCCCTCAATTTCCAATTCTTTGTTACCAAATAAAGAGCTGCTATAAATATTTTTGTACATGTAGATCCTTTTTTCTTTTTTATGGTATCTTTGGGGTGCAGACCTAGTAGTGGTATTGCTGGATCAAAGAACATACAGTTTGATTGCCCTAAGGGCATAGTTCCAAATTGTTCTCCAGAATGTGTGGCTCAGTTCATAACTCCACCAATAGTGTATTAGTGTCCCAGTTTTCCCACATCCCCTCCAACATTTATCATTTTCCTTTTCTATCATATTAGCCATTCTGATAGGTGTGAGGTAGTACCTCAGAGTTGTTTTAATTTGCATGTCTCTAATCAATAATGATTTATAGCATTTTTTCATATAACTATAGATAGCTTCAATTTCCTCCTCTGAAAACTGCCTGTTCATATCCTTTGACCATTTATCAACTGGGGAATGACTTATACTCTTATAAATTTGACTTAGTTCTCTATATATTTGAGAAATAATGACTATCACAAACACTTCCTGTAAAAATGGTTTCCCATATTTCGGCTGTCCTTCTTATCTTGGTTGTGTGTGTTTATTTGTGCAAAACCTTTTAAATTTAATGTAATCAAAACGATCCATTTGGCATTCATAATGTTCTCTATCTCTTATTTGGTCATAAATTCTTTCCTTCTCCATAGATCTGACAGGAAAACTTCCTTGCTCTCCTAATTTGCTTATGGTATCACCTTTTATGCCTAAATCATGTACCCATTTTGACTTTATCTTGGTTTATGGTGTGAGATGTTGGCCTATGCCTAGTTCCTGCCATAATGTTTTCTAGTTTTCCCAGCAGTTATTGTCAGATAATGAATTCTTATCTCAGATGCTGCAGTCTTTGGGTTTATCAAACAGTAGATTACAATAGTTATTTACTACTGTGTCTTGGGTACCCAATCTATTCCACTGATGCACCATTCTATTTCTTAGCCAGAACCAAATAGTTTTGATGATTACTGCTTAATAATATAGTTTTAGACCTGGCACAGGCCACCTTCCTTTGTTTTTTTCTTCACAAATTTCCTTGATATTCTTGACCTTTTGTTCTTCCAGATGAATTTTGTTATTATTTTTTCTATTCTATTTTTTCTAAAATAATTTTTTTGGTAATTTGATTGGTTTGGCACTGAATATGTGAATTCATTTAGGTAGAATTGTTATTTTTATTATGTTAGCTTGGTCTACCACATGAGCTATTGATATTTTTCCAATTGTTTAGATCTGACCTTATTTGTGTCAAAAGTGTTTTTTTAATTGTCTTCATATAGTTGTGGGTTTGTTTTGGCAAGTAGATTTCCAAATATTTTATATTGTCTGCGATTATTTTAAATGGAATTTCTCTTTTTATTTCTTGTTACTATTTCTTGTGACTTTGTTGGTAATATATAGAAATGCTGATGATTTATGTGGGTTTATTTTATATCCTGTGACTTTGCCAAAGTTGTTAATTATTTCAAGTAGTTTTTAAATTGACTCTCTAGGGTTCTCTAAGTATACCATCATATCCTCTATAAAGAGTGATAGTTTTGTTTCCTCGTTGCCTATTTTTATTTCTTTTTCTTGTCTTATTGCTAATAGCTAGCATTTCTTTTTCTTTTTTTTTTCTTTTTGAAGGGGGGAGGGGAGGGCAATTGAGGTTAAGTGACTTGCCCAAGGTCACATGGCTAGTTTTTTGGTGTGTGCGTGTTAAGTATCTGAGGCCAGATTTGAACTCAGGTCCTCCTGACTCCAGGGCCGGTGCTCTATTCACTGAGCCACTTAGCTACCCCTATAGCTAGCATTTCTAATACAATATTGAATAATACTGGTGATAATGGACAGCTTTGCTTCACCCCCTGATCTTATTGGGAAGGCTTCACAGATAATGCTTGCTGATGGTTTTAGATAAATACCACTATTTTAAGATAAGCTCCATTTAATCCTATGCTCTCTAGTGTTTTTACTAGTAATAGGTGCTGTATTATGTCAAAAGTTTTTTTCTGCATTGATTGAGATAATCATATGATTTTTGTTGGTTTTGTTATTGATATAGTCAATTATGTTAGTAGTTTTCATAATATTGAACCAGTCCTGCATTCCTGATTTAAGTCCCACCTGGTCATAGTATATTATCCTGGGGATAAATTACTGTAATTTCTTTGCTAATATTTTATTTAAAAATTTTGCATCACTATTCATTAAGGAAATTGGTCTATAGTTTTCTTTCTCTGTTTTGGCCCTTCCTGATTTACGTATCAGTGCTGTATTTGTGTCATAAAAGGAATTTGGTAGAACCCCTTCTTTACCTATTTTTCCAAATAGTTTATGAAGTATTAGAATTAATTTTTCTCTAAATGTTTGGTAGAATTCACTTGTAAATACATTTGGCCCTAGGAATTTTTACTTAGGGAGTTCACTGATGGCTTGTTCAATTTCTTTTTCTTTTCTTTTCTTTTTTGCTTTTTGGAGGGCAATTGGGGTTAAGTGACTTGCCCAAGGTCACACGGCTAGTTTTTGTGTTGTGTCTGAGGCCAGATTTGAACTCCAGTCCTCCTGACTCCAGAGATGGTGCTCTATTCACTGTGCCACCTAGCTGCCCCTCAATTTCTTTTTCTAAAGTAGGATTAAGTATTTTATTTCTTCTTCTATCAATCTGGGCAATTTTTGTTTTTGCAAATATTCATCCATTTCCCTTAGATTGTCAGATTTATTGGCATTCAGTTGGGCAAAATAGCTCCTAATTATTGCTTCAATTTCCTCTTCATTGGAGGTGATTTCACCCTTTTCATTTTGATATGGGTAATTTGGTTTCCTTCTTTCTTATTTTTAAATCAAATTAACCAAAAGTTTATCTATTTTTATTGTTTTTTTTTTCATAAAACCAGCTCTTAGTTTTATTAGTCCAATAGTTTTCTTTCAATTTTATTAATCTCTCTTTTGTTTTTCAGAATTTCTAATTTGGTGTTTAATTGGGGATTTTTTCTTCCATAAACAAACATTTGGTTTATTTATTTATTTTTTAAACATTTGATTTAAAAATTTTGAATTCCAGATTCTTTCCCTTCCTCCCTCATCACCCACCATTACTGGGAAGATAGGCAATTCAATATAGGTTGTACATGTGTAGCTATGCAAAACATTTCCATAGTGGATATATTATGAAAGACTGACTATATTTCCTTCCATCCTAACCCATGCTCCACTTGTTCTATTCTCTACTTTGATCCTGTCCCTTTTCAAAAGTGTGTGCTTCTAACTTCCCTCCCCACCTCAGTCTGCCCTCCCCTACATCAGCCCTCCTCTAATCCCCTTCCCCCCTACTCTCCTGTAGGGTGAGATACCCTATTTAGTGTGTATGTCATTCCCTCCCTAAGCCAAATTCAATGAAAGTAAGGTTGACTCATTTCCTTTTGCCTTCCTGTTCTTCCCCTCCATTGTAACAGTTTCCCTTGCCTCTTCTATATGAGATAATTTACCCCATTCTGTCTCTCCCCATCTCCTCTCATATTCCTCTCTCACCTCTCAATTTCACCTTTCAAGTATCATCCCTTCCTATTCAATTGGTCCTGTGCCCTCTGTCTATATATACCTGTACACATATATACACACACTCACATATGTATTCATATGCCCATATACCCTCCTATACACACACACACACACACACACACACATATATATATATATATATATATATATATATATATATATATGCACACATTCCTATTCCCTTCAAGTATTCTCATACTGAGAAGAGTTTCATAAGTTACAATTATTGTTTTTCCATGTAGGAATGTAAATAGTTCAACTTTGATAAGTTCCTTATGAGTTCTTTTCCCTATTTACCTTCTCATGCTTCTTGTATCTGAATGTC
Organism: Petaurus breviceps papuanus; assembly: GCF_028583685.1. Lineage (NCBI taxonomy): Eukaryota > Metazoa > Chordata > Mammalia > Diprotodontia > Petauridae > Petaurus > Petaurus breviceps. Next base: position 22,998,087 of record NW_027185889.1, read on the forward strand.
AAATTTTCTATTCAACTCTGGTTTTTTCATCATGAATGCTTGAAAGTCCTCTATTTCATTGAATGATCATATTTTCCCCTGAAACATGATACTCAGTTTTGCTAGGTAGGTGATTCTTGGTTTTAATCCAAGCTTCTTTGACCTCCAGAATATCATATTCCAAGCCCTTTGATCTCTCACTGTAGAAGCTGCCAGGTCCTGTGTTATCCTGATTGTGTTTCCACAATATTCAAATTGTTTCTTCTTGGCTGCTTGTAATATTTTCTCCTTGATCTAGGAACTCTGGAACCTGGCTATAATATTCCTAGGAATTTTCTTTTTGGAATCTTTTTTCAAGAGGTGATTGGTGGATTCTTTCAACCTCTATTTTGCCCCCTGGTTCTAAAACATCAGGGCAATTTTCCTTGAGAATTTCTTGAAGGATGATTTCTAGGTTCTTTTTTTTATCATGGCTTTCAGGTAGTCCAATAATTTTTAAATTATCTCTCCTGAATCTATTTTCCAGGTTAGTGGTTTTTCCAATGAGATATTTTACAGTTCCTTTTATTTTTTTCATTTGTTTGGATCTGTTTAATAGTATCTTGATTTCTCATAAAGTCAATAGCTTCCATTTCCTCCAATCAAATTCTGAAGAAATGATTCTCTTCAGTGAGCTTTTGAGATTCTTTTTTTCCATTTGGCAAATTCAGCTTTTTAAGGCAGTCTTCTCCTCATTGGCTTTTTGAGCCTCTTTTGCCATTTGAGTTAGTCTATTTTTAAGGCATTATTTTCTTCAGTCAGGTTGTTGACTCGCTTTTCATGATTTTCTTGCATCATTCTCATTTCTCTTCCCAATTTTTCTTCCACTTCTCTTATTTGGTTTTCAAAATCCTTCTTAAGCTCCTCTATAGCCTGTAACCAGTTCATATTTTTCTTGGAAGCTTGTGTTGCAGGAGTTCTGACTTTGTTGTCTTCTTGCCATTCCATGCTTTGATTCTTTTTGGCCCCCAAAAAGGAATATAAAGTTGGATTGCTGTGCTTGCTTTGCTTCCTTTTCTTGCTCATGTTGCCACTCAATTATTTGACTTTTTGCCACAGTAGAACTCTGCTTCCAGAGAGGACAGCTTTGTCCCAAATCACTGGGGTTTTTGCAGTTGCCGGAGCTATCAGTTGGCTGCCCTTTCTGAAGCATCCACATGTTCTGGCTCACTGGTCACATTCCCCAGGACCTCCATTTTAGACAGCAATCCAGATCCAAGCAGGTTAAAGCAAAAGTGATTACCCCTCAGAATGGTTGCTTGGTTCTCCTACGATCTGCAGGCCAGGAGTTCTGAGCCACTGAGCCTCAGCCGCTTCTCCCTCTGGGGGCAGAGGCCAGACTATAGTCTGAGATTCCGTTCCCAAAGTCTATACTGACCTCTCACTTTGTCTTTGGCATTTATGGGCTGATAATTCTGGAAACCACTACAGCTGCTGGTGATGTACTCTCCTGATGTCCCTCTAGCTGTGGCTGGTTAAGCTGCACTCAATTGGGGATTTTAAATTTTTTTTCTAGCTTTTTAAATTGCATGCCCAATCCATTGATTTGCTTTTTCTCTATTTTATTCATGTACATATTTACAGATATAAAATTTTCCCTAAGTACTGCATCGACTGCATAATTTTGGTATATTGTCTCATTATTGTCATTCTCCTTGAAATTTTTGATTGTTTCTGATTTGTTGTTTGAACCACTCATTCTTTTTTTTTCTTTTTGTAGGGGGGAAGGCAGGGCATTTGGGGTTAAGTGACTTGCCCAAAGTCACACAGCTAGTAAGTGTAAAGTGTCTGAGGTCAAATTTGAACTCAGATTCTCCTGCCTCCAGGGCCGGTGCTCTATTCACTATGCCACCTAGCTGCCCTTGAACCACTCATTTTTTAGGATTAGATTATTTAGTTTCCAATTAATTTTTAATCTGTCTTTCCATGAACCTTTATTACATGTAATTTTATTGCATCATGATCTGAAAAAGATCCATTTTATATTTCTGCCTTTCTGAATTTGACTGTGAGGTTTTTATCCCCAAATACATGGTTAGTTTTTGTGTAAGTGCCATGTACTGCTGAGAAAAAGGTAAATTGCTTTTTATCCCCATTCAGTTTTCTGCAGAGGTCTATCATATCTAACTTTTCTAAAATTCTGTTCACCCCCTCAAGTTCTGTCTTGTTTATTTTGTGGCTAGATTTATCTAGTTCTGAGAGGGGGAGGTTGATGTCCCCTACTAGTATAGTTTTGTTGTCTATTTCTTCCTGTAACTCACTTAATTTCTCCTCTAAGAATTTGGATGCCATACCAATTGGTGCATATATCTTTAGTATTGATATTGCTTCATTGTCTGTGGTACCTTTTTAGCAAGACATAACTTCCTCCTTTGTCTCTTTTAATTAGATCTATTTCTGCTTTTGCTTTGTCTGAGATCAACATTGCTACCCCTGCTTTTTTTTTTTTTTAGGTGCTGATATATATTGTAGCTAAGAACCCACCACTGGTTTTCCTGGGTACTGCCTGTACTGAACTTTGCTCCTCTTTTATCTAAGTGAGACAGACCTTTCCTGAAGTCCTTCTAAGTTATCTTGGACACATATTTTTGTGAATTCATTTGCTCCAGAATTCTTTTAGAAACTCAATTTAACATTGTTTCCAAGGGAAACTAGGGAAAACTCAGGCAACTTTCTGGCTTCTCTCCGCCATCTTGGCTTCACCCCAAATCCAGTGATGTTCTACCCTGTTTTGTGGTGAAGTAGCAGTTGGAGACATATGGTCAAGCCAATTATTCTTTAATGTGCTCACCAGAACATACTCTACTTCTCTAGGTACCTTCTTTAGGCTCCAGATCAAATCAATGAATGAATTGTGTTGAGGAAGGGGAATATATGATCTTACAACAATGTGGCAGCATTTGTAGATATCAATAATTATAAATCTCAGATGTGGCTTCACTTCATAGGACCAAATGTTCTTCTTCCTCCTCCCTCCTCCTCACTACCATCCCATTCCTCTAAAAACACTTTCCTCTGGCCCCATCCCAATTGGAGACCAGTTTTGGTCAATTGCCACATAAATGTAAAGGTCAAAATAGAAGAAAAGTCTTGTATTTGCCATCCCACTTGTCCCCTCCCTGGGATTCCTTTTTTTTAATTAAAAACATTTACATAAAAACATTTAGATAGATAGATATGGATATATGTGTAGATATATAGATATAGATATACAGGTATATATGTGTGTATATGTATATGTAGGCATGTATATATGCATATATAGACACACAATATACAGATGTGTACATGTGTGTAGATATGCATACAATATACATGTATGTGTATGTGCAGATATGTTTGTATATATGTATATGCTGACTGTGTTCACTTTAATTCAAATGCAATACTACAAAAGAAATGTGGAAAAATATGTGTCTATCAATTTTAAAAAAAGATCCTCTCCATATATACAGAATACAGTCTCCAGGAGGTTCCTACAATTTCACCAGTGGCAGAGAGAACACACAAAAGGAAAATATATGACTAGCAAACTTATATGGAGAAGGCTATTACATAAGTAATCTTTTCTTCAAATGATGCATGTTTACTGATAACCTCTGTCAATGTCATCATGCTGCTGTTATTCTCCTTTGTGAATCGATGTTCTCTTCTGGGTCTCTCTTCTGAGTCTTCTGCTCAGAGGCTATCAGTTCATTTACCACTCATGATCCAAATGACCTTGAGAAAGTTACTTAACTTCTCTAGGTATTAATTTCCTTGTCTACAAAGTGAATGGGGTGGACCAGAGGTTCTTAAGTTCTAGTTAGCTTAGATCTGTGATCCTATGATATTTTCTGAAGGTGGAGAGGTTTATTCCAACTCTTTATAGCCCTAGGGGTAGTTTATCACCTGTGATGCAGACTACAGCAAAACACACCCAGTCAGCTTTCTGGAGAAGCTCTTAGACATTTTAAAGTATATCTTTTGAATTCTTTTTTTCTCCTACTCCCAGAACCTGTGTTTGAGTTATGGTTTGAATATTCCTTTTAATTCCCATCATAGCCATGGATCAGAACCTAAGTCCCTTCAAATCATTCTGGGGACCCCACTGAATAAAACTGCAAAGACTCTGGGTAGGGATATGGTAAGGGAATTCCTTTCAACAGTACCAGTACCATGCTATTCTGCATTGCCATGAAAAAATCCACTCAGAAATAAGACTGAAGAGGGCCAGCCATATGGGGCTAATGGGATGGTGAACCTTTTTCCTACTTGAACAGTAACCAAAATTGCTCTACTTCCTACATAATGAAGAAAAATAATTAAGGAGAAGTGACAAACACAGAACCTGCTCTCCTGTTCTGTGAGGAGGGAAGTATGATTCCTTGATGATTTTGGAACCATGGTTACATTCACTGCATGTAACCCAAGTCCTTCTGTCTTTTCATATTGCTTTTATTCACATTATTTCAGTCAGTATGAACATTATTCTCTTGATTTTGCTTTCTTCCCTCTGCATCAATCCATGAGTCATCCTACGTTTCACTGAATTCTTCAAATTCATCATTCCTCATGGCACGATAATATCCCATTACATTCAAATACCAAAATTTGTTCATCCATTGACCAATTTACTGTTTCAGTCTTGCTATCATGTACTTTTGTGAATACTTTAGAACATATGGGACCTTTCTGTCTTTTAACATCCTTGGAGTATATGCTTAATTGGGGAGGGGGTAGGGAATGGACAACACATCACTGAATTGAACTTTGGACTTTTAAAATATAATTTGAAATTATGTTACAGATTGTTAGAACAATTTCATACCTCTACCAACAGTGTATTAGCATGCCTGCCATCCCACAGCTGTTCTATTACTTGCTATTTCTGCCTTTTATCATATTTCCAATTTGACAAGTGTGAGGTTAAACTTCAGAGTTGTTTTAATATGTATTTCTCTTATTATTAGTGATTTGGCACAGTTTTTCATATGGTTGTTGACAACTTGAAATTCTTTTGATGCTTTGATCACTTGTCTGTTAGGGAACGGTGCACTGTCTTACATGTTTGTGTCTTGAATGAATTTTTTTAAAACATGGCCCTCTATAGAAAGAGAGACACTGAATTCTTTAAGTCCTGGTCATGAATAGCTGCTTTCTCCTCTGTTCCAATTGCCTTGCATCCCTCCCATCCCCAAGTTCCAAGGAGTAAAATGTCACCAACATAGATTTTTCCAGAAGTGAGGTTTTCTTCTTCCAGTGGAAGTGTGGGCCAGATCATGAACTCTGAGGTGAAGCCTCTGACTGCATTAAATAGGCTTTATTTTTGGCTTTTAGGTAACCTCCCCCTCTTTTGGACACGTATCAAGCCCCATCATGCCTTTTGGCCCAAGCACAGGTAAGGATGATGGAACTCAGTTCAGTTACTTTTCCAGAGCAGAAATTGTGTATCACTGCAGGAGAGCATGTCATGGCTTCAGAATTCCCCATTCAACATGGCTTCCTTTGCCTTTCAGCACTCAAGGAGATGGGCTCACTGGGGATGTCCATAAACTGCAAATTTCCATCCAAATAATACTAATCTTAACTCAAATCATGTGGGCCAGATCACTCTCCCACTGACCCTGCCGAAAATATCTCCTTGTGTAGCTACCAGGACACTGCTACGGGGACCAACATCAGGAGTTCAAAAGGTCATGACCACTGTAGGGGCCATTTAGCAACATCTAAGCAGTAGTTGAAAAGTGGAATTATGTCACCCAGGATTGTCTCATTATTTGTGACTTATTACTAGGTAAAAGAAAACACACACACACAAACACACATACACACACACTTGAATGGAATATTCGGTCAATGAACTGAATTTCCAGAGTTTTATAGACTTAGAATCCTAAATTCAGAAGATGCCTGAGAGATCATTTGACTCAAACCACTTAACAAATGAGGATGCTGAAGCCCAGGGAGGTCAAGAAATTTGTCAAAGGCTCTGTAGCTAATTTGTTTTTTTTCTGTAAATGTAAAGAGGCAGCAATGATGAAGGGGATGGCTAGCAGGCTTTAGAGTCAGGAAGTCCTCAGTTAAAGTCTGACATATATTGAGATCCTGGGCATATCCCTTAACAGGTTAGTGCCCTGGGTCACTCTCTAAGACTATAGGTTGCAGGAAATGGGCTGATCAGTATTGGTAGAGAGAATTTTTTTTAACCTTCTATCTATCTATCTATCTATCTATCTATCTATCTATCTATCTATCTATCTATCTATC
>NW_027185889.1:23004363-23061247 GCF_028583685.1 Petaurus breviceps papuanus
ATCTATCTATCTATCTATCTATCTATCTATCTATCTATCTATCTATCATCTATCTATTTATCTATCTATCTATCTATCTATCTTCCATTTCTTTTTTTTTTCTTTTTGGAGGGGGGAAGGCAGGGCAATTGGGGTTAAGTGACTTGACCAAGGTTACATGGCTAGTAAGTGTGTCAAGTGTATGAGGTCAGATTTGAACTCAGGTCCTTCTGACTCCAGGGCCAGTGCTCTGTTCACTGCACCACCTAGCCACCCCTCTATTTTCCATTTCTAACCCTAATTTTGAGCTTGCAGGGAAGGTGCTAACCTTTATTGGTAGAGAATATCTTACTTGGGAAGTTCCCTATGGCAGATCCAGTCTTCAGTCTAACTCTATATCTTATATTGCTTATATGTATAAATATTTTTTTTCCCAGCAGATAGAGTACTGCCCTTGGAATCAGGAAGACATGAGTTTAAATCTAGCCCCAGATACTTACTAGCTCTGTGACCCTGGGCAAGTGTGATAGTAATGGCAATTAAAGATTCCCCTGTATTGGCTTGGCTTTCAAATTGATTGTGTTAAAACCCAGAGTTTGTTAATCCCACCTGTGGGATGGGCTTGTTGATGTGAAAAGAAAGTCCTGAACTGGGAGGAGCTGGTGAGGTAGATTTGGAGAGACACTAGAGAGAGGCGGAAGATTTTTCTTTTTTGGTAGCATCACCTCGTGGAGAGAGAGAGACTAAGAGAATTGCTGGTGGCCGCTTTGAATTGCCCTGGACTTTTGAGACCTGCCCCCTGAGCTGCCAAGGACTGAGGAGACATGGCTGTTTTGCTGGTACTTTGTCTGTCTGTTTTGATGTTATTTTGCCAGATTTGTCCACTGATGAAAGACTGTCCTTTTGTTGAAGAAGTCCTGGAACCTGGCTGTTCGCTAAGAAGGCCTGAGACTGTCCTGCAGACAGAGAGTGAATACTGTCCACTGGTGAGGGACAGTACTGTTGTTGCAGGGGTCTGGAGACTGTCCGGCAGACAGAGTGAATACTGTCCACTGGTGAGGGACAGTGCTGTTGTTGCAGGGGTCTGGGAGCCTTTCTGTTGGTTCAGAAGCCCTGAAGAAGGATTTTCTTGTTGTATGTTTACAGAAATCCTGGGAGAGGGCTTTGCTAATGTGTTCAGGGGTTCTAGGACTGTTCTACAGACAGAGGATAAATTCATGAAGGGACTGGCAATGTATCTTATGGCCTTGCTAAGCCTTGTCTCTCCAGGAACTAAGATTGCTGAGAACTTGCCTCGTGTCAAGATGAAGAAAAGACCTCCATTTGGGTATTAAGTGCTGTGTTTAAACTTGATGTAACTCTGGGGTAGATTCAATTGTGATCCAGGAGGTGGGGAACTTTTGACCTTATTGTGCTCTGTGATTGACAAATGAAGGTACTTTATGTTTGGAAACTAATCTCCATTTGAGAAGAGGGGTTTTGTGGTGGACTTAATTAAGGTATAGCCTAGGGGTGGAGTAGTATTTAGAACTGGGACTTTGTAATTGATTGAATGATTGGAAGATCCTGGGGTGGGGTAGTACTTGGAGATTATTTAATCACACTTAGTAAATGCTGTATTTTGAATGATGTCATGTTTTGATCTTCTCTGTTCTGGGTTTGTTACTGAATAAAATAGAGAGCACCTATGCTGGTATTTTGAACCTGGGAAGTTGCCTTCTTTTGGTATTATATTACAGCAAGTCACTTAACCTCTGTCTGCCTCAGTTTACCCATCTGTGAAATGGAGATAACACTCACCTGACAGAGTTGAATGAGATAACATGTATAGAGTAATTGGCAATTGTTAAGGTATCATAGAAGTATTGGCTATTGTTACATTAATATTAATAATTATATTGGAAGAGACTTTTGAAGGCAGGGACTGCTCTATTTTTATTCCTTTATATTTATTTTATATAAATATATGTTTTTATATTATATTTTTATTTTTATCTTCAGAGGTTAGCAAAATGCCTAACACATAGAAGGAGCTTAACAAATGTTTGTTTTTTAATTTTTTTATTTTTTAATGCTTTATTAACTTCTAATTTACATCATTCGTTTCCGCCAGATTTTGAGTTACAAATTTTCTCCCCGTTTTTCCCCCACCCATCCCCCCAAAACAGCAGTCCCACAGGATATCCCCACCTCCAATCTGCTCTCTCCCATATTTTCTCTCATACCCATTTCAACTTTTCCAGTGGATCTCTATGCCTCAGTGCCTGTATATCTTTTTTTTTCTTAATAACATGTAAGATGGTATTAATAATAGTATATATATATATATATATATACACACACATATATATATTTGAATATTTGATTTTAAAACTTTCAATTCCAGATTCATTCCCTCCCCCCCACCCTGCCCTCCCTTCCATCATCCCCCCTCACATGCCCTTCCCCCCCATTCTCCTGGAGGGTGAGATCCCCTATTTAGTGTGTATTTCCCTCTGTAGCAGCAAGCACCCCAAGCGCGTCCTCAGGGTTTGCTGCCCATACAGTTTCTTGGATCTGCTTTGTTAAAGGAAAGCAACTCAAAATGGGTTAACAAGCTTACTTTAATCAGTCAGACATATATCGTTTACCTTGTTCAGGAGAAAAGGTCAGCACCCTGAACCTCAAAGTATACAGGCATAATTATCAAGACAGAAACATCAAGTAGACAGATTTCCAAACTGTCCAACCATTACATCCATACCCAGTTAACATCTGGGTTTCCACATTCTGGGTTTTTCAAAGCCCGGGGACTCTCAACAACGACTTCCCAGAATTCAGATCAAATCACAGAACACTTCTCAAAGTGAGTCCCAAAACAAAGCCTCACATCAGGGCTTATATAGCCTTCTCCTGGCTCAGAGAATGTAACAACCTTTTGGACCCACTGGCCAATCAAAAAGTATCAACTGAAAAACAAGCCTCCCACCCCAGTCTCCAGGTGCACTTTAGCCTAGGGGCAGGGAAGATCTTTAAATTTGCATTTCCATTACATTCGCCCCAAGATCTTTCATGCCCATAGCATAGACAATTTACTTTTAAATTAGCACTGAACATTTCTTAGGTCACATTTTTAAAGTACAGAACTAAAGTTACCAAAGTGGCCGGCCACTGGGCCTTAAACAAACACAAAGTACATAGCATTATTACCTCAATTGAAAACAAGAGTTTATAAAGTTCTCTGGGGGGGGGGGGGGGGGTATCCTTCCCCTCAAACAGCTGCAGCCCCTGCCTCCAAGCACAGACAGGGGGCTGGGCAACAAAACCAACAAGGTGGGGTCCCTGGGGATCCAAGGCACTTCATCCCACCCACCATAGTCACAAGTCTATCCTCCCCCAGGGTCCCAAACTGTGGGAAGCAGCCAGGAAACACACTCAGTGCTTTGCTGCTCAGTTCTTATCTTTTCCTGTGGCTGAATTCCGAACTCCTGGGCTCCTTCTCCTCCCACAGGCAGCAGCCGCTCCTGGCTTCTGCCCAGGTCCCGATGCAGGCAGCTCACCATTCCTGCTCTCAGCTCAGCGAAGTCTGCATGCAGGCCACTCTTCTCTCCTGGTCCATGGCTCCACAGAGTCACAGCTACCACAGCTGGGAAATAAACGATTATCCCAGCCCCCATACTTTCCTTTTACTCTGCAGATCCTGTTCATGATGCCATTTTGTAGCAGCAAGCACCCCAAGCGCGTCCTCAGGGTTTGCTGCTACCACAGGTTCTTGGATCTGCTTTGTTAAAGGAAAGCAACTCAAAATGGGTTAACAAGCTTACTTTAATCAGTCAGAAATACATTGTTTACCTTATTCAGGAGAAAAGGTCAGCACCCTGAACCTCAAAGTATACAGGCATAATTATCAAGACAGAAACATCAAGTAGATAGATTTCCAAACTGTCCAACCATTACATCCATACCCAGTCAACATCTGGGTTTCCACATTCTGGGTTTTTCAAAGCCGGGGGACTCTCAACAACGGCTTCCCAGAATTCAGATCAAATCACAGAACACTTCTCAAAGTGAGTCCCAAAACAAAGCCTCACATCAGGGCTTATATAGCCTTCTCCTGGCTCAGAGAATGTAACAACCTTTTGGACCCACTGGCCAATCAAAAAGTGTCAACTGAAAAACAAGCCTCCCACCCCAGTCTCCAGGTGCACTTTAGCCTAGGGGCAGGGAAGATCTTTAAATTTGCATTTCCATTACACCCTCCCTCCTCAAGCCAGATTCAATAGGAATAAGGTTGACCCATTCCCTTTTGCCTTCCTATTCTTCCCCTCCATTGTAACCATTTCCCCTTGCCTCTTCTGTATGAGATAGTTTGCCCCACTCTGTCTCTCCCCATCTCCTCTCATTATATTCCTCTCACCTCTTAATTTCACCTTTTAAGTATCATCCCTTCCTGTTAAATTGGTCCCGTGCCCTCTATCTATGTATACCTGTAAACGTATATACACACATTCACATATGTATTCATATGCCCGCATACCCTCATATAAAGACATATATATATATATTTCTAACCACTTCAACTACTGAGAAAAGTTTCATAAGTTACAATTATTGTTTTTCCATGTAGGAATGTTAATAGTTCAACTTTGGCCAGGTGGTTCAGCAAGCAAGAGCACCGGCCCCAGTGCCGGGACGACCCGGATCAAATCCGGTCCCAGACACTCAGCACCACACCCAGAAACAACAACTGGCCGTGTAACCCCAAGCAAGCCACTCAACCCCGATTGCTTTAAATAAAAAAATAGTTCAACTTTGATAAGTTCCTTATGATTTCTTTTCCCTGTTTTCCTTCTCATGCTTCTCTTGCTTCTTGTATCTGAATGTCAAATTTTCTATTCAACTCTGGTTTTTTCAGCAAGAATGCTTGAAAGTCCTGTATTCCACTGAATGACCATATTTTCCCCTGAAACATGATACTCAGTTTTGCTGGGTAGGTGACTCTTGGTTTTAATCCCAGCTCCCTTGACCTCCGGAATATCACATTCCAGGCCCTTCGATCCCTCAGTGTAGAAGCTGCCAGATCCTGGGTTATCCTGATTGTGTGTCCACAATATTCAAATTGTTTCTTCCTGGCTGCTTGTAATATTCTCTCCTTAATCTGGGAATTCCGGAACCTGGCTATAATATTCCTAGGAGTTTTCTTTTTGGGATCTTTTTCAGCAGGTGATTGGTGGATTCTTTCAACCTCTATTTTGCCCTCTCATTCTAAAACATCAGGGCAGTTTTCTTTGAGAACTTCCTGGAGGATGCTTTCCAGGCTCTTACTTTGGTCATGGCTCTCAGGCAGTCCAATAATTTTTAAATTATCTCTCCTGGATCTATTTTCCAGGTCAGTGGTTTTTCCCATGAGATATTTCACATTGCCTTCTATTCTTTCATTTGTTTGTATCTGTTAAACAGCATCTTGATTTCTCATAGTCATTAGCTTCCATTTGCTCCAATCTAATTCTGAAGCAATGATTCTCCTCAGTGAGCTTTTGAGATTCTTTTTCCATCTGGAAAATTCGACTTTTTAAGGCATTCTTCTCCTCATTGCCTTTTTGAGCCTCCTTTGCCATTTGAGTCAGTCTGTTTTTTAAGGTATTATTTTCTTCAGTCAGGCTGTTGACTCTCATTTCATAATTTTCTTGCATTGTTCTCATTTCTCTTCCCAATTTTTCCTCCACTTCTCTTATCTGCTTCTTAAGGTCCTCTATGGCCTGTAACCAGCTTGTATTTTTCTTTGAAGCTTTTGGTGCAGGAGTACTGACTTCACTGTTTTCCTCCTGTTCCATGCCTTGCTCCTTCTTATCCCCAAAATAGGAGTGTAATGTTGGAATCTTCTGTCTGCTTTGTTTCCTTTGCCTGCTCATTTTGCCACTCAATGATTTGACTTTTGGGCTTTTTGCCACAGTAGAACTCTGCCACCAGACAGGGGAGTTTTTGTCCCAAATGCTGGGGTTTTCTCAGCTGCCAGAGGTATTAGATGGGTGCCCTCTCTGAGGTCTCCACTCACTCTGGCAAGCTGGACACACACCCCAGGACCTTCACCCTAGACTGCAATCCAGATCCAAGCAGGTTAAAGCAAGAGCGATTACCCCTCAGACTGGTGCTTTGTCCCCCTACACTATGCAGGCCAGGAGCTGAAGCCACCACGTGGCGCTGGCTGGCTGTGCTGTCGTCTCAGCGGTTTCTCGCCCTGGGGGTAAAAGCCACGCACTCCCACTTACTGGATCCCAAAGTCTAGACTGCACTGGCCTCTCACCTTGTCCTTCGTATCTATGTATTGATAAATCTGGAAACAGCCACAGCTGCTGCTGATCTGGAGTCCCTCTGGCTGGCGGCTGGTCAGGCCCGCCCTGGGGCTAAAGCCTCAGCGTGGTGCTGGGCTCTGCTCCCAGAGCACTGTGCTGGCTGATTCCTGCCAGCCTGCCGGGGTGTCCTCGGTGGGAGGTTAGCTTCTCTGTGTCATTTTGTGGGTTCTGCAGCTCAAAAGTTTGTTTAGAGTCCCCTTTTTACATGGATTGGGGAGGGTGGAAGCCAGAGCCTAGGGAGGGTCGTGCTTCTACTCCGCCATCTTGGCTCCGCCAACAAATGTTTGTTAATTGAACTGGGACCAGAACCAGATTTACTGCTGATTTTCTACCAGCCTTTTCCATCTATCAAGAGGGAGATTTACACTGATTAAGGAAGGAAGTGATTCAGGATACAGATTTCCCAAATCCTAAGTTTTTTGCAGATGTCTAACAATATGGATACATTAATTTATGGACTTTTCTTGCTCAAAGAAAAACTCAGGATGCAAAAATTCAAGTTTATAAAACTCTTTAGCTGTTTTTGAAAGCTAGAGGTCTAGCCCTGGAGTCAGAAAGACCCAGATTCAAGTCCTACCTTTGATACAGACAGTAGATTTAAAACTGGAAGGGACCCTCAAAGTAATCTAGTCCAACCCCTTAATTTTACAGATGAGAAAACTGAAGCCTAGAGAGGAGAGGTCAGACAGCAAGTAGCAGAGATGTGATTTGAACCCAGATTTTTGGACTCTAAATCCAGTGTTCTTTCCACGGCTGTACATTGTGTCCATGGGCAAGTGACCAGCTCTCCATTTCTTGGGCCACCCTCTAAGACTCTGAGATACAGAAGAGTTGTTGACGTGTATTTTCAGGGGGAATTACCCACACCAATGAAACCATAGATTAATTTTAAAAATGAAAGTTAGGTTATTTTTCTTTCTTTGCAAGGATATGAATGAGAAAAATTTGGAAAGGTGAGAGACAGTCAAATGATATTCACCCTTAGAGTTTATTACTTGCATTTAGGGCAAGTAATTAAAAAGAATTTTTTCTTCTTTTACTAGCAACCCACTTCTGAAATGTATAATCTATGTACCCTTTGGCAAGTGATTTAATGTCCATGGGCCTCAGTTTCCTTATCTGTAAAATGAAGGATTGGACTAGATGACCTGTGAGGTCCCTTCCTTCTTTAGAGCTATGATCCAATGATCCCTTCAGCAGTGGCTCTTACCTATATCCCTATTCCATGAGGACTCTGCTGTAGACCACCTCCATGATAGGGGCAAACACTTCTGGTGAAAAGGCATCCTCCTGTCTTATGCCTCATTTGACATTAATAATCAGAAGGTCATTGAACAAAGCTATCCTTTTATATACAATCTGTACAACCATCCTGGAATCCTTGGAATCCTATCCCAAAAGTCACTAAACTGTGCATGCTCTTACACCCAGCAATACCCTTCTTAGTTCTATTACCCCTAAAGAGATCAAAAAAGAAGAAAAAGATCCATATTTACAAAAATATTTATAACAGCTCATTTTGTAAAAAAAAAAAAGACTTGGAAACTTAGGGGGTACCTATCAATTGGGGAATGCCTGAAGAAATGAGGACATGCAAATGTAATGGAATATGCTATTATGACATAAGAAATGTAGGGGATGATTATAGGGAAACCCAAGGAAACTTGCAGGAGGGTTGCAGAGGGAAGGGAGCTGACTAGGAGAACAATTTATACATCAACAGCATTGTAGTCAGAAATAACTTTGAAAGACTTAAGAAATCTGATCAGTGCATTGACTCAGGATGAAGCAATATGTTCACTTCATGACTGAGGGGTGATGGGCTTAAGATCCAGAAAGAGACATGTATTTTGGGGCTTGGCTAATGTGGGAATTTGCTTTGACTAGATAGATAGATAGATCGATAGATATAGATATATAGATAGATATAGATATACACACATGTACAAGTTCATGTTTATGTGTATATGTATATACACACATATAAATATTACAAGGCATGGGTAGTGGTAATAAGAAAATAAATGCTTTTTAATTTAAAAATAAAACCTGAATCTCAAATTATTTTAACACAAACATGACAGACAGTTCATTCAAGGGAAGCCTTTAAGTCAACATGTTGCTCTACCAAATCAAAAAAAAAATTTTAGTCAATAATTACAGTAAACACAATCTTACTATTGCTAATTACTTACAAGATTACTAATCTTTTATTCTCTGCACCTTTTTAGTTAATCTTGCATGACTGTAAAGTTGTGCTTTGCTATTGAATGCTATTTGTAAATTCTGCCTTTTCCTTCTTGAACTTTCACAGTAGGATTATAACCCTAGAACTGGAAGGAACTTTTGAGGTCATCAAGTCCAAGACCCTAATTTTGCAGATGAGTAACTTGAGGCCCTGAAAGGTCAAGTGTCTTGCCCAGAATCACCTGGGTAATAAAGATCAGAGTAGGGATTTGAACCCAGATCCTAAGGATGTCCTTGATGCATGTATATCAATTGGTTTCAAAAAGCTTTTGTAGAGATGAGAAAGCAAGCATATGGGTACAGAGTTACTGATCCTTTTTGTCATATTATTTTGCAGTGATAATAAGACCTCATATGTTTTCCAAGCCTTTAGGATTCCCCCCTTCTTCAGATATCTTCCTTTTAAACTTTAACACCTCCATCCCCAACCTCTTCTGAGGATACTTGGTCTGGTCCAGCTTCCCATTTTTGTTTTCTTTAGCACAGTTTCTACTTCATCACAGAACAAACATATTAGGAACTATGATGTTAGAATCCAGATATGCAGTTCCACTATCATTGATGGAGAAAATAGTTTGCCAGAGGAATCTTTACATATCTGTTCCACTCCTGTCTTTTCATTGCCATTTTTCCCAGTTTCATCCTTAAATGTCCATGGGATGTAGTTAGGTCTAAATAGATTTTCTATAAACTTGTCTTTCCCCTCTACTCCTCACTATTTTATGAGGTAATATTTTGCAAAATCTTCCACTACCCATCCTCTTTTGTGAGATTTTACAAACAAGTTTATATTCTAAACTATTGTTGATCTTGGCCGCCATCTCTCACCACTTGGCAAGTAGATCAAGTGTTTCAGTCTGAAGCTCTTTTAATCTTGTCATTGTAGTGTTTGATTTACATTGGCTAAACTTCCTTAGAAAGTAATGATATTCTGTGCTGATGTCTGTCCCTTTACTCATTTCCTATTTTTTAGGGTCAACTATTTGTTTAAATAGGTCTAGTTGATGTTGTCTCAATTGCACGTCATGTTTTCTTCTCATTTTATTCTTATAGTTTGGTTTTGATTTCTATCTTTGCACATGTTGATAATTCAGCTGTTTAGAAAAAACTGATTCAGAAATAACTCTATATAAGTAATGAGCAATTTCCTGTCTGTGAAAATACAATCAGTATAATTTTTGGTGATTTTTTTTTGGGTGCTCACTGTCCAGAGACTCCTGACTCTCTTCCTGGAAAAAAGTATTCAGACAATTTAGGTATAAAGTTTCTGTAAAGTCTATAAAAGTCTCAAGCCTTTGATCTCTCTCTTCTTTTACTCATGCGCCATGTTTTCTTACTTTTTTGGGGGTCATTCTCCCTTGTGCCTTTCTTTATAATGAAGTTAAGATTGGCAGAGAAACTGGACTTGTGAGTTTATTTATATAGGGGACTTCCAGGTGAAGAAACTCCCTCTACTAATGCAGGTCAGCACCCTCTTGGCAACTTATAGTCTTGGAGAGTTGCCTACATCACTGAAAGGTTCAGTGACCTTCCCAAAGTCATATAGCCATTATTTGTCAGAGGCAGGATTTGAATACAGTTCTTTTTGGGTTCAAGGCCAGCTCTCTAACCATTAAGTCAAGTTGTCATTCTTACACTAATGTTCCTAAATATGAAAATATGCTTGAATAAGCATAGGCTCTATCTATGGCTCAACAAAAGGAAGTCCCAGTGTGGAAGCTCCCTCCACCCACAGATTGCAATATATCTATAGTTTAATAGGAGATTCCTGGGGAGTTATCTGAGGCACATAGAGGTTAATGAGTTGACCAGGGTCACATAGCTAGTAATTATTGTAAGCAGGATTTGAACCAAGTTTTCCTGACTTGAAGTCTAACATTCTGTACCATAATGCTTCTTAATAAAATGTATATTTTTAAGATGTGCATGTGTGTGCATGTGTGCATGTGCATGTGTGTGTATTTGCATATTTGCTATCTAATACAGAGATGCAGCTAAGTTGGAGGGTGAGAAGGATAGAGATAACCTTGGATCTGACCCATATTTGTAAATAATAAGAGGAAGACGATGAAGACGATGAAGACAGCAGCCTAGCAGAATGAGGGGCAGACAGCACCTAGGATTGCTGAAGCTAGGCAATCTCTCTTATTTCCAAGAGGGGTATTGGGCAAGATTTATAGATATTCATAACTCTCAAATATCTCTATTGTAGGGGGTCTGAGCCTGGGTTCAGAACAAAAGCCATTTCTTTAATTGCTTCCAAGGGAGAGGCTAGACCTTATCTTACACTGGCCAATTTAGCCCCTTCTCAACAAAACTTAATTAAACAAAAGACAGTCACAAGTAGCCAGTAAACTTTTTTTTTTTTATCAAGGAAAGAAGCAAGTGGAAATTAGAGAAATAATAGGCTATATCAAAGAACACACAAGAATGAATGAACTCCTTAGCTAGAAGTGAGTGAGAATAATCCCAATGAATAGGAGTCTACTTTCTCTAGGACTGTAAGCTCTGAAAGTCAAGGGGCATAAGGAAGACTGACCTCCTCAACATGTCTGCAGTTCTAGGACTCCATTCTACCATTCAAAAGTCCACATCTCAACTCTTATTCTCACTTTTAGTCCTCTGGGAGCTTCACTGATTTTTTTAGTTACCCAATTTCACTTTCTTTTAGTGACTTTTTCATTTACCTTGTTATAATCCCAGTTAATATTATTCTCTTGAAACCATGTGCAAGGAACTTATTTTTAGGGGTAGGTAGACCCCAGTCCACTTACTACTATCAAATGCCAAATTGAAGAGCATCAGTCAAAGATGAATAATAATACTGGCCAACTCTATGATCAGGGTTCCATCATTGGCCAGGGAAGACCAATGTGAAATGGACCATCTCTTGTTCCCATGCATCAGAAACTATGATGTAGCCCAAAGAGTAGATGAAAGTGACCTATGACATGAAGTGAGTAGAGCTGCTAACTTAAGAATGTGTCATTGATACAAGTAAATGATGTAGTTTAGAGCCCTGATTGATGGTGGGTAATCAAGATGGAGCCCAGTCATAGGATGCAGGTCAGGACACAAACAAACGAAAGTGTGACTTTGAGTTCTCTGAAGGATTTAACTACTAAAGGAATGGCAGAAGTTGAGGTTTGGCAATAATATTGATCTATTATTGTCTTACACAAAGTATAAGGCAATTAGTGCCACTCAAAGCCACTGATACATGGTTATACGAATCCTCCGTGGTGATTTTGGAGACCCAGTCTAAGAGAAAACCTCAGATCTGGTGTCAAATAGGTTCCACCCCTCAAAAAAAGACATCACTCCCTTGCTACCATCTAAATGAAGCCTTTCCCAAATCTCATAACTGCTAGTGTCCTACCTGTGTCCTCCAAGTACCCTATAATTAGTCACTTTGTATTTATTTGTATTTACTCACTTTATATTTATTCTGTACATACTTGTACATGTATTTGTTATCTCCCCCACTAAAATATAAGCTCTTGGGAGTAGGGATAGTTTTATTCATTGTTACTAGGAAATCAGTCTCATCTCTCTCTCTCTCTCTCTCTCTCTCTCTCTCTCTCTCTCTCAAACTCTCTCCTCTGGAAATGGGAGCAATGTCCTAACTCTGTCTCCTTTCAAGTTAGGCTAGTTTTTCCTTAACAGGATTCACACCATCCTCCAGATTTCTGTTGTGGTTCTGTCTGACTCTTTGTGAACTCATTTTGGGGGTTTTCTTTGCAAAGATGCTTAAGAAGTTTGCCATTTCCTTCTCCAACCCATTCTATAGATGAGGAAACTGAAGCAAAGTATGGTAAAGTAATTTGCTCAGAGCCACATAGCTAGTTAAGTGTCAGAGTCTGGATCTGAACTCATGAAATGAGTCTTCCTGATCTCAAGTGCAGTGCTCTATCCACTGCACCACCTAGTTGCCCTCTTAATTGACTTAAGGGATGAGATTCTCAATCCCTAGATAACATTTCCTGGTTGCCCAGAGTCCAAAACAGTTATGAGTCAAGAGCTTCCTGATACTTGACTGGTAAACTGCCATGAACAATTCAGAGGCAAGAGGAGGTCTGTTCAACTGATTTATGAATCAACTCACTGTGTCCTGTGTCTTCAATACTATCCTTTTTGAATATCCTTCCCTTGCTATGGCTGAGCAAATCTCATCTGAACTGCTGAATGGCCTTCACAGTGACTCATTTTGTTCCAATCCTGCGTGATTTCTGGGGCTAGTTTCAAATTAATTTCTAAAATGGCTAGACCAATTCCACCAACTATGCACAAGTATACCTGTTTTCCCGCAGCCCTTCAGTTTCGCACAGTCAATTGTTCTGGGCTGAGAATGTCTTGGGTATTCCCTGACAGATTAAGTATAATATTGGAATGAAATGAGACATTTGTAAGCTCTTCAATAGTTAACAAAGATTTACTAGCTGTGGTATGGGAAGGATATTCAAAAAGGATATGCTTGAAGAACATCATCATTTGACTGTCATGAACAAAAGTTCTGTTGCTTCTGAGTAGACCAGGCTAGTGTACTCCACTGACCATAAATGTAGTTCGTCATGCCAATGTGTACTCAGGTGACTAGGAAGTGTTGACAGCAACAACCTTTTCAGTTTTGAGGATGGTTTCAAAAGCTTTTTTTTTGTTTTTTAATATTTTAATTTTCCCCAATTACATGTAAAAACAATTCAGACACTTTTATACCTACTGTTTTTTTAAAAATTAATATTTTATTTTTTACCAATTACATGTTAAAACAGCTTTTATTATTTATTTTTCATAATTCTGAGTTCCATACTCTTGCCTTTTCTCCCTTAACTCCCCTCTCCTTGAGAAGGCAAGCAATTTGATATAGGTTATGCATGTGCAGTCATGCAAAATATATTTCCATATTAGGCATTTTTGTGGGGGAAAAACATAGACCAAAAAAACCCACAAAAAAAGAATAATAAAGTTTTTAAAAGTATGCTTTGATCTACATTCAGACTCCATCAGTTCTTTCTCTGGAGGAGGATAGCATTTTTCATTAGAAGTCTGTTGGAATTGTCTTGGATTATTGTATTGCTGAGAATAGCTAAGTCATCCTCAATTGATCATTGTAATATTGTTGTTACTTACATTGTTTTGTTACTTGTTTTTTTTTTACTTTTTTTGTTACATTGTTTTCCTGGTGCTGCTCATTTCCCTTAGCATCGGTATATATAAGTCTTCCCGGGTTTTTCTGAGAGCATCCTCCTTGTCATTTCTTCTATTACAACAGTATTCTGTCATAATCACACAGCACAACTTGTTTAATTGATAGGCATCTCAACTTCCAGTTCTTTGCTACCATAAAAAGAGCTGCTCAAAATATTTCTGCACATATAGATTCTTTTCCTTTTGTTTTTTTAATCTCTTTGGGAGTACAGACCTTGTAGTGGTATTGCTGGGTCAAAGGATATGCACAGTTTCATAGCCCTTTGGATATAGTTCCAAATTGCTCTACAGAATCGTTGAACCAGTTCACAACTCTATGTATTAGTGTCTATTTCTCCACATCCCCTCGAACTTTTATCATTTTCCTTTTCTGTTATATTAATTAATCTGATGGATGTGGAGTGATATCTCAGAGTTGCTTTAATTTACTTTTCTCTAATCAATAGTGATTTAGAGCATTTTTTCATATAACTATAGGTAGCTTTGTTTACTTTGTTTGAAAACTGCCTGTTCGTATCCTTTGACCATTTCTCATTTGGGGAATGACTTGTATTCTGATAAATCTGACTCACTTCTCTATATATTTGAGAAATTAGGCCTTTATCAGAGAAACTTGCTATAAATTTTTTTCACAGTTATGATTACTGCATATTTCCCCCCATCCTATTTCCCCTCTGTTTTTCCTCTCTCTCTCCTTTCACTTTGTCCATCCTCAAAAGTGTTTTGCTTGTGACTACTGCCTCCCCTAATTCACCCTCCCTTCTATCAGCTCACTTTCTTTCTCTTATCCCATTCCCCTCTTACTTTCCTGTAGGGTAAGATAGATTTCTACACTCAAGTGAAAGTACATGTTATTCCCTCTTTAAGACAATTCCATTAAGAGCAAGATTCAAGTGCTTCCCCAACTACCATATCTTTCTCTCCACTGTAAAAGCTCTTTTGGGTCTATTTTATGTGAGATAATTTATCCCCATTCTATCTTTCCCTTACTCCTTCTCCTGGTGCATTCTTCTTTATTTTTTAAATAGCATCTGTTTCTGTTTTGACCAGAAAAACCTGATGGTCTTCCCCTCCCAGATGAATTTTGGGTGGGGGGACTAGGTAATAGAGACATTCTCTGCCTCATTTCTTACATAGTCTTAATCACTGAATGGGTTTTGCCTCAAACAAACTGAGACCTGGAAAAGATCTTAGTTTAAAAAGGCCAAGGTGCCCCACCACATCCAGGGCCTTCTCCAGATGTCCTGGTCTATATCTTATCACTGAACCCCGAAGGCTCCAGAGGAGAAAGTGAGGCTGGTGACTTTGCACAGCTCTTCCACATTTAAATCCAATTCACTTGCAAATCATGGCATCACCTCCTTGATGTCATGGTCCTCTTTGAGAATGAAGGACAAACAACAATAGCAACAATAACAATTTTTCTAGATATCATCTCATCATATTAAATTCATACTCATGCCCTCTATCTAATTGCTTTAATAATGATAAGTTTCTTAGGGGTTACATTATTTTCCCATGTAGGAATGTAAAGTTAAATTTTATTGAATCCTTTATGATTTCTCTTTTCTGCTTACCTTTTTATGCTTCTCTTGATTCTTGCATTTGAAAGTCAAATTTTTTATTCAGTTCTCTTCTTTTTATCAAGAATTTTTGAAAGTCCCCTATATCATTGAATAACCATTTTTCCCCTAAGGGATTATGATCAATTTTGCTTGGGAGGTGATTCTTGGTTGTAATTTTAGCTCCTTGTTCTCTGGAATCTTATATTCCAAGCCCTCCAGTCCTTTAATGCAAACTTTGCTAAATCTTGTATCATACTGACTGTGGTTCTATGATATTTGAATTATTTGTTTCTGGTTTCTTGCAATATTTTCTCCTTGACCTGGGAGCTCTGGAATTTGACTACAATATTCCTAGAAGTTTTCATTTGGGGAACTCTTTTAGGAAGTGATTGGTGAATCCTTTCAATTTCTATTTTACCCTCTGATTCTAGAATATCAAGACAATTGTCCTTGATAATTTCTGAAAAGATTGTCTAGGTTCTTTTTTTTTATCATGGTTTTCAGGTGTTCAATAATTCTCAAATTATCTCTACTGGATCTATTTTTGAGGACAGTTGTTTTTTCAACAAGGTATTTCACATTTTCTTCTTTTTTTCATTCTTTTGATTTTGTTTTAGTGTTTCTTGATGTCTTATGAAGTCATGAACTTCCACTTGCCTAATTCTAATTTTTTTTGCTTTTTTTTTTTTTTGAGGGCAATTGGGGTTAAATGATTTGACCAAGGTCACATGGCTATCTTTTGTGTTAAGTGTCTGAGGCTGGATCTGAACCCAGGTTCTCCTGACTCCAGGGCCGGTGTTCTATTCACTGCGCCCCCTAGCTGCCCCCCTAATTCTAATTTTTAAGGAATTATTTTTTTCAGTTAGCTTTTGTACCTTCTTTTTCATTTGGGCAATTCTACACTTTTAAGGAGTTCCTTTCTTTAGTAAATTTTTGAATGACTTTTTCCATTTGGCTAATTCTGCTTTTTAAGGGATTCTTCTCTTCAGTGGATTCTGTTTCAGTGCCTCTTTTACTATTTGGCCTATTTTGTTTTTTAAGGTTTTATTTTCTTCAGCATTTTCGTGACTCCTTTCCCAAACTGACTCTTTTTTCCCATGATTTTCTTGCAATCACTCTCATTTGTTTCTCAATTTTCCCTCTACCTGTCTTATTTGATTTTGAAAATTCTTTTGGAAATCTTCCTGGAATTTTTTTGGGCCTGAGACCAAATCACATTTTTCTCCAAGGCTTTGGATGTAGCAATTTTCACTTTGTTGTGTTCTTCTGAGTGTTTTCACCAAAGCAACTTTCTATGGTCAAAAACCATTTTTTTGCTCATTTTTCTAGCCTATTTTTTGACAATGAACTTTATTTTAAAGTTGGGTTCTGCTTCTGGGGTGGAGGGGGCACTGTCCCAAGCTTTAGGTTTTTTCATGTAGCTGTTTTCAGAGTTTTTTTTAATAATTTAAAAGATTCTATTTATTTATATTGAAAATTTTATTTATTTATTTTTAGTTTTCAACATTCATTTCCACAAGATTTTGAGTTACAATTTTTTCCCCATCATTCCCCTACCCCCATCCCAAGATAGCAAGCCTACTGAATACCCCTTCCCCCAATCTGTTCTCTCTTATATCCTCCCCCTTTACCACCATAACTTTCTAGTGGGGCAAGATGGGTTTCTCTACCCCAGTACTTGTATATCTTATTTCCCAGTTGCATGTAAAAAAAACAAATTTTTAAACATTTGTTTTTAAAACTTTGAGTTTTTTTCCCTTCTTCCCTCCACACCCACCACCACTGAGAAGATGAGCAATTCAATACAGGTTATACATGTGTAGTTACCCAAATCATTTCCATAGTAGTTATATTGTGAAAGACTAACTATATTTCCCTCCATCCTATCCTGCCTCCCACTTATTCTATTTTCTCCTTTAGCCTTATCCCTTTTCAAAAATGTTTGCTTTTAACTACCCTCTCCCCCAATCTTCCCTCTCTTCTATCATTCCCCCCTCTTATCCCCTACTCCCTATTTTCCTGTAGGGTAAGATACCCGATTGAGTGTGTAGGTTATTCTCTCCTTAAGCCAAATTCAATGAGAATAAGGTTGTCCCATTCCCTTTCACCTTCCTGCTCTTCCCCTCAATTATAACAGCTTTCTCTTGTCTCTTTTATATGAGACAATTTACCCCAATCTATCTCTCCCTTTCTCCTCCCAATTAATTCTTCTCTCACCTTTTAATTTTATTTTTTAGATATCATCCCTTCATATTCAATTCATTCTGTGCACTCTGTGTATGTATACATGAACATACATATGCCCATACTCACATAGATAGATATATATACATACATATATATGTATAAATATAAACATATATATGTATACATATATATTTCCTTCAACTATACTCACACTGAGAAGAGTTTTATGAGTTACAATGATCATTTTTCCATGTAGGAATGTAAATAGTTCAACTTTAATAAGTGTCTTATGATTTCTTTTTTCTGTTTACCTTCTCATGCTTCTCTTGCTTCTTGTATTTGAAAGTCACATTTTCTGTTCAGCTCTGGTTTTTTCATCAAGAATGCTTGACAATCCTCTATTTCATTGAATGACCATATTTTCCCCTGAAGTATTATACTCAGTTTTGCTGGGTAGGTGATTCTTGGTTTTAGTTCTAGCTCCTTTGACCTCCAGAATATCATATTCCAAGCCCTTTGATCCCTTAATGTAGAAGCTGCTAGGTCTTGTGTTATCCTGATTGTGTTTCCACAATATTCAAATTGTTTCTTCCTGACTACTTGCAGTATTTTCTCCTTGACCTGGGAACCCTGGAATTTGGCTATAATATCCCTAGGCGTTTTCTTTTTGGGGTCTTTTTCAAGAGGTGATCTGTGAATTCTTTCAATTTCTGTTTTGCCCTCTGGTTTTAGAATATCAGGTAATTTTGCTTGATAATTTCTTGAAAGATTTTGTTTAGTATCTTTTTTTGATTATGGCTTTCAGGTAGTCCAATAATTTTTAAATGATCTCTCCTGGATCTATTTTCCAGGTCAGAGATATTTCACATTGCCTTCTATTTTTTCATTTGTTTGGATCTGTTTTATGGTATCTTGATTTCTCATAAAGTCATTAGCTTCCAGTTGCTCCAATCTAATTTTGAAGGAGTTATTCTTTTTCAGCAAGTTTTTGACATTCCTTTTCTGTCTGGCAAATTTGACTTTTTAAGGCATTCTTCCTCACTGGCTTTTTGGGCCTCTTTTGCCATTTTAGTTAGTCTATTTTTTAAGGTGTTATTTTCTTCAGTGTATTTTTGGGTCTCCTTTAGCAGGCTGTTGACTTGCTTTTCATGATTTTCTTGCATCATTCTCATTTCTCTTCCCAATTTTTCCTCCACTTCTCTTACTTGATTTTCAAAATCCTTCTTGAGCTCCTCCATGACTTGTAACCAGATCATATTTTTCTTGGAGGCTTTTGATGCAGGAGTTCTAACTTCCCTGTCTGCCTCTCACTCCATGCCTTGATCCTTTTTGTCCCCAAAAAAGGATTCTATGGTCTGTTTGTGCTTCCTCTGCTTGCTCATATTACCAGTCAATTACTTGACTTTTGAGTTCTTTGCCATTGTAGAACTCTGCTTCCAAAATGTAGAGAGCTATGTCCCAAATTGCTGGGGTTTTTGCAGCTGCCAGAGCTATTAGGAGGCAGCCCTCTCTACAGCCCCCACAAGCTCTGTCTCACTGGCCACACACCCAGGACCACCACCCAAGACCACAATAAAGCAAGTTAAAGCCAGAGTGATTACCCTCTGAATGGTCACTTGGTCCCCCTATAATCTGCAGCCCAGGAGGCAGCTCCTGAGGCAGCCAGGTTGCAACTGCTTGTGCCACCACGCTTCAGCCACTTCTGGCCCCAGGGGCAGGGGCCGGACTGTGCTCTTCAGTCCCCCCTGTTCCAACAGAGTTCTACACTGACCTTTTATTTTGTCTTTGGTTTTTATGGGTTGAGAAGTATGGAACCCACCACAGCTACTGATGATTCCCTCTCCTGAAGTTTGCTCTGGCCACCGCTGGTCGGGGCTGCCCTGGGGCTGGAACCATGTTGCTTATGCTGGACTGAGCTCTGCTCCCAGATAGGTGCAATAGACCCTGTCCACCTGCTGGGCTTCCTTCAGTGGGAGATTTGTTTCTCTGTCACTTTGTGGGTTCTGTAGCTCTAAAGTTTGTTTAGAGTCATTTTTTACATGGATTGGAAGTGATTGGAGTGGGAGCCCACTCCAAGTTTGTGCTTCTGCTCTGCCACCTTGTCTCTGCCCCCTTTCAGAGTTTATTTTTGTGCAGCTCTTTTCTGGGGGTCTATAAGTTTTCAGTTCTTCCAGTGTGGTAGTATCTAAGGAGAGATGTGTTTACTACTTTCCTGGCCTCTGTTCTGTGGGTGAGC
Organism: Petaurus breviceps papuanus; assembly: GCF_028583685.1. Classification (NCBI taxonomy): domain Eukaryota; kingdom Metazoa; phylum Chordata; class Mammalia; order Diprotodontia; family Petauridae; genus Petaurus; species Petaurus breviceps. The sequence continues at coordinate 23,024,118 of NW_027185889.1, forward strand.
ACAAGCACTTTTTTCCTCCCTAGAACTGTGACTAGGGTCCTTTGCTCCCCTCTGGCTGCAATCTCTGGTGTCATAGTGCTTCTTATTGCCCTGGGTCTGAGACCCAGAACTGAGACTTGGATCTGCATATCGGCAATGCAATACAGTCTTGTATCCACTGCCAGTTAAGGGATCCCATAACTTCCTTCTGACCAGTGGCGTGACCCCCTTACCATCTGTGAGCTGAGACCTCTGGAAGCTGCTCCTGCTGCTGATTCAGTTGCCCCTAAGGCCTGGATTTCCAGGGCATTGCCTGTGCTGGACTATTCTCCATTCTCATCCCAGTGTGATGGATCTTTTCTGCTGACCTTCTAATTGTCTTGGGCTGGAAAATTATTTTACCCTGTAATTTTTTTGGTTCTGTTGCTCCAGAATTCCTTTTGAGGCTTATTTTAAAGTTGTTTGGAAGGGAACTGGGGAGAGTTCAGGCAAGTCCTTGCCTTTTTTCCACAATCTTAACTATGCCCCCCTTTTCCATAATGTTTAAAGAAAAACTAGTGTAACTTACATGGAGGTGGTGTAGGGAGTAAAGAGTTAGGATATTGCTTCTACATTATCTTCTATCCAGAGCTGCAATTAGGAGGGGGCAGCGAGGGCTTTTTGCCTCCAGTGTGATAACATTAGAGCACACTGAGGTGCAAAATTTAGAGGGCATTCATAGCTCTTTCAAGCCATTAGCAACCCAGATACAACAGTGCTTAGTGCTAGCTAGCAAAGACATAGGAAGCTATCTGCTCCTCCCCCTCTCTGCCCTCCTCTGCACTTCTATCCATGCTATCCATGTAGCAGTAACAGCCTTGAACCACTGTCCCAGGATTTTTGTGATTTCTTCATGACATTCTTCTCTCTCCCTTTAAATGAGGTCCTATCTATGTGCTTTTCCTGAAGAATTCCCAGTTATGGCCCCACTCTCAGCCTTATATTTACATATATCTCCCACTTTTATGTGCTTATATTTTATTTTTTAATATGAAATTTATTTTGTTACATTATAAATTCAGAACTGTCTCCCTCTCTCCTTCCATACCCTGTGCTTATAATATTTTAAGCAGTTCAGGCCCAGCCCCATAACCTTTCTAGGACTCTAATTTTATTTGGGACATTCCTCTTATGACCCTCATCCCCCACTCCCATGCTAAGAAGTATTTTAGAGACCTGGGGCACATTTCTGTTTTTAGCCTTAAACTAGCAGTTTTTGATGGTTCTCTTTCCTAAAGACAGCATGGAAGGCATCCTAATATCAGGTCACAAGAGGGGAAACCAAAGCTACACAGGAATATTTGCACTTTTAATATCCCAAGTGCAACCTGAGCTTAGGGTAAAAATCCAAATACATTACCCTAACATCCTATCAAATCTAATCAGTTTTGTCTTTATTCTGAAAGTTGGTGGTACTCTGACTTAATAAATTGAAGTAAACAATAAATTCCACTGGTCTGTCGAGACTGTGGTTAGATTCCCTGGCCAGAAATGATTTTGATTATGGAATTGGCATCTTCAATACTTCCTCCATCCCCACCCCAGCGTCCCGAAATCAGCAGTTGGCAGGAACAGGATTCAGAAAGAAAGCAGGGAAACAGCAACGACGACGACAACAACAACAATGACAACAACAACAACAACCAAAATCTTGCATCTTCAAAGCCCTTTCCATGTTAATGAATTCCTTATGGGTAATATGGCCAGAACTGTCAACTAGGACAAAGAATGAAAAAGAACCTTGTTTCTTAAAAAAAAAAGGGGGAAAAGGGCCCTACTTGAGGGAAAAAAAATCATTTTTAAAAGAGACCAGGAAAAATCCCAACAGAATGGAACTCTTCAAAATGTGTCTCAGCAACACAACAGGAAACTGGGTTGAACACGGGCTAGGCAACCACACAAAGCCAGTAGTAAATGCCCGTTCTCACTCCACACAGCCGAAGCTGACAAAAAAAGACAACACGTAGTAAGAGTCCAAATGCCAGTTCATACTATGGGGGAGGTGGGGTGTGTGTGGAAAGAACATTTAAAGGCTCAGAACAACAGGCTGCTCGTATAACAAATTCACAAAATCGGGAGAAGGAAGTCTGCTGATGTTGTCAGATTCATCCTAAGACATTCAAGTTTCCATGTCCTGGCCAATGACCCACAAACAATTCTCTTCTTCATAACATTCTCCTTCCATGGTCACTTGAAAAATAAGGAGTGAGTTTCACAGTTTATAAAACCCCCACTTACGTCAGAAGGGCTTGGGAGGTCATATTGGGACATTTCAAGTAATTGGGGGCAAGGTCTGGATTTACCCTTTGGCTCCGGTGTTCTGAATGTGAGATGGCTCTTGATCTCATGAACTGATGGTTGGCTGACATTTTGGAACGAGGGTTTGGAGGCGATTGGGGGTGGGGAGGGAAGGAGCTCTCATGAAAAAGAGGCACTTAACGGATGGGGGAACACAGGATTGAAATTGACAGCTCCCGAGTTTAAGGAAGTTTTATTTTTAGAGGCAGGATTAATGGTAGAGGTTGGAGAAAGATTTCTGAGGCCTAGTCTGAGGAATTGAGACTGTGACATCTCCCATCTTAAGTGTTAACTGATCTGACCAAGGCAATCACCACTGAGGATAAATAGTAAATGCATATGTACATACACACATATACATACATGCATCTATATCTGTGTATCTACACACATATATCTGCCTATATAGAATAGTAACTGCCTATATAAATGTTTATACATACACATACACATATGTGTATACATACAGGTAAAATTATAGATATAGAACAGATATAGATATACATTTTTACTATTTTATTATCTGTTGCTTTCATATTATCTATACTCCTCCCAATGTCTGGACTTTTTGACTCACTCCATTCTGCATTTCTGTTTTCAACTCCACAGAATGAGATGCCCCTGAGTTTCCCCTCTTCCCCCCCACTTTCCTGCCTCCTCTCATTAGATAGTAAGCTCCTTGAGGGTAGGAATGGCCTTTTAATTAATTATTATTATATATTATAATACATAACATACCATTATAATTATTATATGCCATATAATAATTATAACATTTTATATTTATATAATATATTATATCACATAATAATTATAATAATTATTAAATATTAATTATATCCCCAGTATTTAGTACGGTGTCTAGCACATAGTAGGTGCTCAAAAAATGTTTATTGGATTGGATAAAGAAGAAAAAAGAGAGGAAAACTGGTTTAGCAAAAAAACCCAATATACTGGAAAAGTCTGGTACAGTGTTCAATACCCATAGTCCTCTACCTTTGCAAAGAAAAAGCAGAAGGAGATGCTTTTCCTCTCTCTTCTCTGGGGCTAAGTTAAGTCATCATAATTTTTGCAGCATTCACTTTCAATAACTCTGCTGTGTCTGCTCTTTTGATTTACTTTGTTGCGGCCTTTGTGTATATAGAGTTCCCGGTTTTGCTTCCTTCACCCTGAGGCAGTGCATATAAGTCTCCCCACGCTTCTTGATATTCACCATTTTGTACAACCCAGTCATGGTCCATTACATTCGTGTACAACAATTGGGTTAGTCATTCGTCCAATCAATTGCCACTTACACATGAAAAAGAAACACGAGTATAGGGGGCACTGTTGCCTTGAGGGTTTAAGGCAATGAAAAAGAATGTGCGACTTCACATTCAGGTAATAAATTGTTATTATTTCAATACAGTGGATACTTGAAGGAATCTGTGATTTCATCCCTGTAGGTCTTTCTTCCAGGCATGTGGAGTTATCCCATTCGACTTCCTCCTCTGCTGGTGAGCTCCTATTCATGTCCTCTGATAAATCCTCCATAGGGAGTTCACAGTTAATAGTATTCTATCATTACTCACAATAACAATATTTCTGTGGCATATTAAGGTTTTCAAAAAAGGAGAAGGGAGTGGAGTCTGCAATCTAGAGGGTGGTGAACTTGTCTTTAATACCTGGCAAAATTCTTGTACCTACTACTAAAAGGATGCCTAGTAAAAATCTAGAAAAGAAGTGGTAATCACCTGAAGCTAAAAAGGCTTCATCAAGAATAAGTAATGTCAGGCTAGATCAAGGGAATGCTCAAGGTATAGTTTACCTAAATTTCAGTAAAGCATCTGACAAAGTCTTGAATTCTACTCTTGTAGATAAGATAGAGAGAGGGACTAGAAGATCCTATAGGTAGATTCAGACCTGGTTAAGTGGCCAGGTTCAAAGAGAGTGTCATGTCAGATAGTGGAATGCCCCAAGGATCTATGCTTTGTCATATTCTGTCAATCATTTTTTATAAATGTCTCTGATAAAAGCGGAGATGCCACATTTATGAAATTTGTATATGACATTGTTAGATGGCATAGCTGACATCTTGGTTTAAGCATCTCTTGCACACAATGGGAACTCCTCCCTGAGGTCAAGGACCATTTTTCGCCTTTCTTTGTATTCTCAGCACTTAGTATATCCCTGGCTGTAATGGAAATGCAAATTTAAAGATCTTCCCTGCCCCTAGGCTAAAGTGCACCTGGAGCCTGGGGTGGGAGGCTTGTTTTTCAGTAGATACTTTTTGATTGGGCAGTGAGTCAATAAGGTTGTTACATTCTCTGAGCCAGGAGAAGGCTATATATAAACCCTGATTTGAGGCTTTGTTTTGGGGCTCACTTTGAGAAGTGTTCTGTGATTTGATCAGATGAGACTCTGGGAAGCCGGTGTTGAGAGCCTCCTGGCTTTGAAAAACCCAGATGTTGATGAAACCCAGATGTTGATTGGTATGGATGTAATGGTTGGGCAGTTTGGAAACTGTCTACTTGATCTGTTTCTCTGTCTTGATAATTCTGTCTGTATATTCTGAAGTTCGGGGTGCTAACCTTTTTCCCCTTAACTAGGTAAACGATATATATTTGACTGATTAAAGTAAGCTTGTTAACCCATTTTGAGTTGTTTTCCTTTATCAAAGCAGATCTAAGAACCTGTGTTGGCAGCCACCCTGAGGACGCTTGGGGTGCTTGCTGCTACACTGGCATGTAGGAGGTACTTAACAAATGTTTATTGACTGACCAACTGTAAGGCAGAATCAAGATTCCAAATATCTGTGACAGAATCTAACATCATGAAATTTACAACAACTACTACTGATGATGATGATAGCTAACATTTCAATAGCAAGTTAATGTTTGCCAAACCATTTACAAATATTATCTCATTCAATCCTCATAACAATCTTGGGAAGCAGGTGCTATTACTATTCCCATTCTGCAGATGAGAAAACCAAGGTTGTTGTTTAGTTGTTACAGTCATGTCTGACTCTTTATGGCCCCATTTGGGATTTTCTTGGCAGAGATATGGGAGGGGTTTGCCATTTCCTTCTCCAGCTCATTTTACGGATGAGGAAACTGAGAGATAAACACAGTGGAGTGATATGCCCAGGGTCACATAGCTCTGTGTGTGTGTGTTGGATTTGAACTCAGATCTTTCTGACTACAGGCTAGGTGCTCTATCCACTGTGCCACCTAGGTGACCTGAAGGAAACTGAGGTACAGAGAGGTTAAGTGACTTGCCCAGGGTCAAACAGATAGGAAAATACCTGAGGCTGAATTTGAACTCAGGTCTTTCTCCTTCCAGGTCCACCCTCTATACTCTAACTTTAACATAGTGAAATAAGTACATAAAAAAACAAAAATTAAAAAAAAATCAATTTCACAAGTACAAGAAGGAAGAGGGCTTGCTAGGTGGCAATTCAGCTAAAAAAGATCTGGGGTTTCTAGTGGTCTGTCAATCCAGTGTGAGTCAACAGTGTGATAAGGCAACCTCCAGAATTCATGCAATCTTGAATTATATTAAGTGATATGGTGCCTCGAATTAGGAAGGTCATAGATCTTCTGTCCTCTGCCCTGGTCAGCCCCTTTCTAGAGGACTGCTTCTAGCTCTGGGCACATTTTAGGAAGGAAACTGATAGACCAGAAAGGGGCCAAAGGAAATGGACAGGGATGATAAAAGGACTGGAGGTCTTACTATCTCTGAACTTATTCAAATCATGGAGGATCTCTAGTTTGGGATGAGGGTGAAGTGACAGGGTAAGCTGTTTTCAATTGGCCACACAAGAGAGACAAAGAGAAGTGTTTTGTGTGAGGAACAGAGAGAAGGTCAGTTTGGCTGGATCCCAGAGTACAGGAGAGTGAGTGATGCTCAATGAGGCTGCAAAGTGGGTTGGGGCCAGGTTGTGAAGGGCTTTCAAAGCTAAAAAGAGAAGTTCACATTTTATCCCAGATGCAGTAGGAACTCACTGGAGTTGATTGAGTGGGGGGGAGGGAGGTCCCATGGTCAGATCTATGTTTAAGGAAAATTACTTTGGCTGTAATGAGGAGGATGGAATGAAGTGAGGAGAGATTTGAAATAGGCGATTTGATGTGGAGACGGTTGTAAAGATCTAGGCAAGAAGTGATGAAGGTCTACAGTCCAGGGGTAGGGAACCTGTGGCCTCAAGGCCACATGTGATACCATAGACAGAAATAAGGAAGTTTGGAATAATGGAGGGCTTTGAGCAGGAGTTCTTAACATAGGACCCATGAACTTGGTTTTAAAAATATAATTTAAATTTTAAAATATAACTGATTTTCTTCATAATCCTATTTCTTTTAGAACATTATTTTGAGAAAGGGTCTATAAGCTTCCCCAGTCTGTGCAAAGGGTCCATGGAGAAACAAGGTTAAGAACCCTTGGTTTAGGGGGAAAGAGAATGAGTTCAGCTTTGGACATGTTGCATTTGACGTATCTCTGGGAAGTCCAGTTTGAAATGTCCAAGAGGCAATAGTGATGTGGAATTGAAGCTTAAAGGGAGAGACTGGAGCTTCAGCATCAGGAATAAGCCTGAGATAAGTCCCAAACAACATGCGGGTTGTTCATTACCTGGAAAATCACCTGTCCAGCCTCTTTCCCTAATATTCACAACTGCCTACTGTTATCAATAAATGGAGGTGGCAGAGTGGATAGAGCCCTGGGCCTGTAGTCAGGAAGACTCATCCTTATGAGTTCAAATCTGGCCTCTGACACTCACTGGCTGTGGGACCCTGGGTAGTCACTTCACCCTGTTTGCCTCAGTTTCCCCTTCTGTAAAATGAGCTGGAAAAGGAAATGGCAAACTACTTCAACTGCCAAGAAAACCCCAAATAGGGTCATGAAGAGTCAGACAAGACTGAAATGATTGAACAGTAACAACAAATCATTAACTGTCCAGGGCTGCCCTAGAGCCAGCTCAAGCTGGGTACAAGAAACACCTGTGAAATTTTCCATGTGAGCATTCATACCTTGGAAATCAGAAATGCTTCACCTCAGGGCTTGATTTATTGTTTTGTTGATTAACTCTAGACTTAAAACAATTGAGAGAATGTTGATAATGTGGCGTCAACTTAAAAGTGTGTTCAGTGTTCTGGAAAGCCAGTTGTTAAACTTTTACCAGCACCCCTCTGTCTATATCCCTCCTCTCATACGCAATGACTATGTGACTGGCTAAGTTACATAACCTCTCAGTGTGCTGGGCAACTCACCAAGAGGGTAAGATGCAGAGAAGGGGCCACCCAGCTTTGGGTCTAGAGTTCCCTGTCCTGGAATATCAAGGAAAACACAGCTCCAGGCCCTATCCTGATTAACTTGGTACAAAAGAGGGTCCTAGTTTGGAGGATTGGAGGAGGGAAGGGGCAGTTAATCCTTGGAAGTTAAAAATGATTTAAAAAAAGAGAAAAGCAATAATTAACAGACATACCCACACATACCCACGCCCACCCACAGGGAATGGGAAATATTTGAGTATCCAGCAAAAGGGATTAAGAAGATTTAGTCAGACTGATTGGAAGCTAACCAGAGTAGCTATGGCTACAAGAACTAATCTCCTAGTAGTTAACCTTCTGGCAATGAGTCTCCATGAATCTAGGCTGGTCCTTGGATTAGGGGCACTAGGTCTTACTAGCTTGGGGACACTTGCCAAGGTTTGGGCTTCTTTGTCCTATCTTTGCAGTACCCAAGGTAACCTCCATATCAGATCATAGATTTAGAGCTGGAAGAGGACTTTAGAGATCATGGAGTCCCACCCTCTCATTTTACAGATAAGGAAACTGAGGCAAGTCACTTAACTGTGTTTGCCTCAGTTCCTCATCAATAAAATAAGCTGGATTGCTAAAAACACCCCAAATGGGGCCATAGAGGGTCAGACACCAACAATCTCAGGCTAAGAGATGTGATTTGCCCAAGGTCATACAGTTAATAAGTGACTGAAGTGAGATTCAGATGCATCTTCCTGAATTCAAATCCAGCATTCATAGGATCATAAATTTAGACCTGAAAGGAATCTTAGAAATTATTGAGTTCATCTTCCTCATTTTACAGATAAAGAAACTGAGAATAAGAAGTAAATAAACCTGCTTTGGATTGTGCAGTTAGTAAGTACCCGAGGTAGGATCTGAACTCAGGTCTTCCCGACTCTGAGTTCAGCCTCAACAAGCTTTGCTATCTATGGTCTTCATCAGCATCATGACGTGAGCAAGAGAAAAAAATGCACAGCAAGAACAACGCGATGTACCATTTCCACATGCACTTGGATGAGGCATCATGAATGTTCCAAGACCTTACAAATATTTATTTCTGGAAGATTTTTTCATCGAGAATTGAGCGCTCTCTCAGTTTTCTGTTGTGTTATTCCTGGTAGTCTGCATAAGGAAAAACATCTGCTTTTATTTCTCTCCTTTGACAAGGATTCTAAATATTTGTACATTAGAGAAAATGATGACAATTGTATGAGATTTCAGATGTGAAGAAAGAAGGAGAACAGGTTTTGCAAGCTACCCTGAAAACCGTCATTGTACAGGAAAACAACCCAAGAAACAGAGAACGAGAAGGTGAGAGATCTCAAAGGTTGGCTAGCCAATGTCCTCATTTTACACGAGTAAACTGAGGCCCAACAAAATGAGAGCATTGGTGGTTGTTTTCATGGTGGCAGTCACAATTTGTGTCCCTGTCTAGCGGTGCTTTTTAATAATTTTTTAAAAGTTGTAATCATCTTTTAAAAATATTTTAATAATCTTTTAAAATTTTAAAATTATGTTGTATTTTATTTTTCTTCAATTACATTTAACCATCTTTTAAAAACCTTATAACCATTGACAAAAATCAAATAATCAAATGAACATGCCAGAGAAGACTTATATCTTCATGGATCCTTGGTATTTAACAAAACGGAACTGAACAAATAAATGCACAGACAACAAGTGAAAGCAAGCATCTGCTGTTCTTGCCTTCTGGACTGGTCCAAGAGGACAGAGAATGAAACACACCTCCCTCCTTTTGGCACAGAGGCAAACACAAGGGAAGAAGTATTCTGATGTTGTCAGATGGAGGTGCTGCATTGTTTTTAAATAACTGATTTTTCTTGTTATAAGGGTAGCCCCTGGGGTACCTCCTCTCAACTCATAGGATGGGTCCCCTAGAGAATAACTACCCCAGGTACTGTGGGGATCGACATTCTGTAATGCCTTCCATAACATGAGGGCTTGGTCTAAATGATTTCCAAGGTCCCTTCCCTTGCTAAATCTATGTTCCTATGATCCTATGATTACATGCATGATTCCATACCCATACTTCCCCACCTTGGCAAACAGGAGAAGAAAGTACATTTTCTCAATTCTTCCCCAGGGCCAAGCTCTATCATAAAACCTAGCAGATTCTTTAAACATACAAATAGACGTTCATTTATTTCACCAATTCAATAGCTATTTATTAAATTGCTATGATGTGCTATATATTTCTCTGGGGAATGTAAAAAGAGGTACAGTGTGGTCCCTGCCCTCATGGATCTTACAACTTAACAAGTGAGGAGAAATAACATTATAGGTGAATCCAGCATTCTCACTCTGACAAGAACACTGAGGAACGGGGGCGGCCAGGTAGCACAGCGAGTAAGAGCACCAGCTCCAGTGTTGAGAAGACCTGGAGATCGAATCCCGGGCTCAGACACTTAGCACCCACCCAGAAACACCTGGCCGTGTAACCTTGAGCAAGTTACTTAACCCCAATTGCTTAGGGGTGGCCAGGTGGTTCAGCGAGTAAGAGCACTGGCTCCAGTGTCGGGATGACCTGGATCAAATCCGGGCTCAGATACTCAGCACCACACCCAGAAATAATAACTGGCCGTGTAACCTTGAGCAAGTTACTTAACCGCAATTGCTTTAAAAAAAAAAAGAACACTGAGGAACACTTTGTGGGAAGAAGTTTGCCTTCAAAAATTACCCCCAAAACATCTCTCATAGCTCTTAAGCACATATGATGGGCCTGCCATTTTGACCCTAGATTCATTTTCAGTCTGAACCATCTCTCAAGGTAACTAAACACTTCATAGTATAATAATAATAAAATAAATGTAAGTAAATAAATAAAATAAATAATAAAAACAAAAAATAAAACAACTAATTATATAATAATACAAAACATAATAAAATAACAGAAAATTTAAAACAACACACACATATATGCATAGATATAGATATAGCTTTAATATTTGCAAAGTGATTTATCAATATTATCTAATTTCATCCTCACAACAACCCTTCGAGGTAGGTGCTACTATTATCTCCATTTTATAGATGAAGAAACTGAGGCAGATAGGAAGTCACTTGACCAGACTTAGGTTTATAACTAGTGAGTGTCTGAGGCAAGATTGAAACTCAGGTCTTCTTGACTCTTGGTTTAGAACTCTATCCATTACATTATCTAGCTTCCTCTGGGTACATCACAGATTTTCAGAATTAGAAAGGACCTTGAAGGCCATCTAGTCCAACCTATACATGAAGAAGAATCCCTTCTACAACATAGCCAAAAAGTTGGTCTTTACCCTTTGCTAAGTATCCCTAGTTGGAGGGCTTACCAACAGTATGGATGAGGAAGACATTTGCAAAAGTTCACTCACCAATTCAAAACAGTTAGAAATGTGCCAAAAAAAAAAAAAACTAAAAGAAAAAAAAAACAACTAAAAAAGAGGAAGTCAAACAAATTCCCAATAGATAAAAATAGCAGAGTGATGGAAGACATTAAGTGAACAAAGCCAAAAACAAAAAGGTCCCTATACAATGAAGAAATATCATGGACACCAGGACCCAGTAGAATAGAAGAATTCTGTGACAAGTAGGACTAAAAACCAGAAAAGGGAAAGGACTGGCCATAAGAACTGGGGAAGATTAGAAGGTCCAATAAAAGAATCTAAGGAAGAGTTATGGAGTGAAAGGAGAGCTCCTGATGAAAAAACTCAAAAGGAAAATAAACAGTTGAGAACAGAAGCTGGAAAATCCTAGCAAAGCGGGGAACAACACAAAAGGGGAAAAATAACAGAGGAGCTGTAAATCACAGATTCAATGATATAACAAGAATCTTTGGAGTAAAATAGGAATGTATTAGATATCTACTATCAAAACCTATCTGCCTGGAAAACAGGACTGCTACGAAAAACTATGAATCACCAGTCTCCAAAAAAAGCTTGATATAAGGGAAAAAAAACCACTTGAATATCATATTGTAAGAAATCATATAAGAAAATTGTCCAGAAATATTGGAAGCAGAGGGTCAAACATAGGCAGTATGTATGGTACAGGGGAAGCAGCATTGGACTTGGAATCAGATAGATTTCACCTGTAAGACCTTGAGCAAATTCCTTCCATCTCTGTGGGACTCAGTTTGCATCTGTAAAATGAGGGGTTTGGACCAGATGACTTTTAAGATTCCTCCCATTTCTAAACCTGTGATCCTAGGATCCAGTAATCTAATCCATATGATGCCACCACAGAAGAATCCTGGTAGACCAGGAACAGAATGTTAGAAGCAATACAAAACATAATTATCTAGCTCAGGTTTAATTTTTCAAAAGATATACAACAAGATTTAATGGACTAAGCAAACTTAATAGTTATAATCATGAAAGTGAGTGGTATAAATTTGCCTATAATGTAGAAGAAAGTGGCAGAATGAATAGACTGGTATGCCAAATCCCCAAAAAACACTTAAAACAAAGATTGGCACGCTTACTAACTGTGTGACCTTGGGCAAGTCACTTAACCACAACTGCCTTGCCTTACTCCCTCCAAAAAAAACAAAACAAAACAAAAAACCCACAAAGATACAGACTTCCCAAATATCTGATCGGGGCAGAACACCCATCTCTCTAGTTATGGACACCAAGTATCTCTTAATATCACATGGGTTGGGGCGGCCAGGTAGCACAGAGAGTAAGAGCACTGGCTACAGTGTCAGGATGACCTGGATCAAATCCGGGCTCAGATACTCAGCACCACACCCAGAAATAACTGGCCATGTAACCTTGAGCAAATTACTTAACCCTGATTGCTTTAAAAAAAAATATCACATGGGTTGACATATATTGATTATTAAAATAATAACAAATTCCAAACCTTTTATCTAATCATGTCTTCTCCCATCGATTTTTTGAAACCAAGTTCATTTGTCACAAGGGGCTTTTTGGGGGTAGGAACCATCCCATACAACAGCAGTTCACAAAGGATGTGCCACGAGTTCTCACCAGGTGTCCTATAAATCACATGGAATATGCTTTTGGAGTCACATGTTTGAGTCTCTCTACTCTCCTGTAACATGCCTTAATTCTTCATGGCAAAGAATAACAATTTCCAGAGGCAAAAATGCTTTAGAACCACTGCTGTGTAGTATCACTGGAGGCAGAGGTCAGTAATTGGATCAGAGCTCACACCCCACCCTACCCCCCCACTCCTCCTAAAGTGGTGCTGGTAATTCCATGGGTAACCCTGCCTTGTCCTAGATTTCCAGTGCTTTGATGTCATTTCTCGTTCTTTCTCAGAAGATCTGGGGGTCTGTGGGTAAACTAAATGAATTTGCCTCCAGTCACACACATGCCTGTGTTCTCCCAGGCCAGGAAGAGGGATCAGGGCCAGTGGATGAAGCAAGGGTAGGAAGGGTCAAAAGGTTATTGTTAATGGGGAGGGGAACTGCTCGCAATTTGGCTAGCCCTGCATATTTTCCTGAGGATATTTCTGAGGCTGGACTCTCTCTATATAAACCCACCGAGAACATGCACATACCCCAACCATCATAACAGACCTGTTAGAAATAGGGTCATTTCTCTAGAACTTTGTATGTCAGCCATAAAATTTATTGTGCAATATAGTTTATCCATCTGTTTAAACCATCCTGTTGTAAGCCCCTGGACACACTCCTTGGGAATAGAAAACATACTCAACTAATTTTCAGTTTCACATAAATTCTATGAAAACAAATAAAAGAATGAAAACTCAGAATTTCTCTATTCTTTTCTGCCACATGTGTTTCTTTGAGGTTTAATAATATTATAAATAAAGCAGCTTCAAGAGGGAACACAAAATAGTGAATGACGATTTTAAAAGAATCTGGAAACAGTGAACTTTCTCCATATACCACTGTGCGGGGGATGGGAAGCAGAACAAAGATTCTTATTAGTTGTATGGAGAAGTCAGAAATACTGGCTTGGCATTAAACTGACCTCTTTACAGATGTACATTGGCATTCAAATAATTTTTTTTAATTCTTAAATTCCCAAAGAAATGAAAAAAAATTCAATTTCAGCCATATATATTTATGTATAAATCTACTCTACCTTATTCCAAACATTTTCTAAACCTTTTAAGGAAGAAATTTTTCTCTTATCTTCTTTATTTTTTTTCTCTCTTCTTTTCTTTTGCTTTCCTTTCTCTCCCCTCTCTTCTTCTATTTATTTTTTTCACATTTAAAAATAAAATCTTCATTCATTACACCAATAGAAACATTTGAACAACTAACTCACTGCATCTTCACTTGTACAATTCAACTACAGCCTCACTTCCTTTCATGTGTCAAATATGTCTTAGCATTCCTATCAACGAAATTTCATTATTTTGGAAGAAAATTCACAGGGGGAGACTGGAGTTCTGGGGACACTTGTAAATGTTGTCCTATAATCCAGGTCATAATCCAATGTAGTTTTCTGGACTATCCCAGCCTTCTTGACTTAAGCACAGGTAGTGGTTTCTGTGATTATGTTGAACACCCCTTTAGCTTTTGGAATTTTGGATATGAGTTATATAATCACTATTCTAATCTCAGATTATATGGAATATAATGGAATAAGGTCTTTAAAAGAACCCTTAATATTATTGTGCTATAAAAAATGATAAATAGGAAGAATTCAGAGAAACATACAAAGAATTATAAGAAGTGATGCAGAGTGAAGTATGCAGAACAAGGAGAAAAACATTCACAATGTTTCTTTTTAAGGATGGAGGTCTGGATTGTGATTTCATTGGTGCAGGGAACTCTTGGTGTGGAAACTCTCTTCCAATGCAGATCAATAACTGTTCTATAATGTAAAGTGACTTGTACAAGGGAGACACAGGCAGCATATGATAAGAGGTAGGACTTGAACCCAAGTCTTCCTGATTTAGGGGTCAGTTCTCTGTCCATTATGCCATATTCCTTTTCAGAATGTAGATGAAAAGAATACAAAAATGAAGCCACTATAATGATGTATCTTGGCTCCAGAGAGGAGAGGAGAAAGGAACTTTCTCCTTTTGGTAATGAGATCACAGGACCACAAGACTACAGGAAGGATGATTGCTCCATACAGAGGGACTGGGAATCTCCATTGGTTCAATCAAAACTGCAAACTAGGAGAAGTTAAGACTTTAATCACTTTAGGAATAGTGAAGTACTTTTGAGTTACAAATGAAATAAGATGACACACAGGAAATGTATTGAGATTGGTTGGAAGAAGCATGCATATCAGAGAAAGGGCTCAAATAGAGAAGATCTCAAGCTTTAGGAGTGCCATGAAGAGGCAAATCTTTCAGACTTGAAAGAGAAAGCACCAAGGACAGGGGAAGCAAGCTCAGAAGGAGTTTTACCCTTCTTCACTCTCCTCATTTGATCAGAAGATGACCTTGGGAATTTTGGAAAGTCAGAAGATTTGGACTTCCCATCAGGATCGGTAGCAGTATTGTCTGAACAACATTGGCTGATGGCAGCACCTACATTAGGTGCTGAGAGACATGCTGAGCACACCAGACCAGGAGTCTCTGATTTTTAAAAAATTATTTTGATATATGAAAAACTGTTCTCAATCATTATTGATTGGAGAAATGCAAATTAAAACAACTCTGAAGTACCATCTCACACCTATCAGGTTGGCTAAAATGATAGAAGAAAATGCCAAATTTTGTAGGGGATGTGGAAAAATTGGGACACTAATACCCTGTTTGTGGAATTGTGAACAGATCCAACCATTCTGAAAAGCAATTTGAAATTATGCCCCAAATATTATAAAACTGTGTATACCCTTTGATCCAGCAATACAACTATTAAGTCTGTTTCCCTAGGTGATCAAGTAAAAAAGAAAAGAACCTATACATTCAAAAATATTTATAGCAGTTCTTTTTGTATTGCCAAAGAATTGGAATGGGGATGCCCATCAGTTGGGAAAGCTGTGATATGAGATTGTGATGGAATACTACTCCTCCGTAAGAAATGAAGAGCAAACTGATTCAAGAAAAACTAGGAAAGAGTTGCATGAAATAATGCTGAGTGAAAAGAGCAGAACCAAGAGAACATTGCATGCAGTATACTGTATTGTTTGAAGAGTAACTGTGGATGATTAAGCTAATCTGAGTAACATAATCATTCAAATAAGCTACAAAGGACTTATGAAGGAAAATGCTATTCACCTTCAGAAAAATAACTGATATGTGTAAGTCTGCATTGTATGGTTATAATATAACAAAAATAAAAAAAATCAACAAAAATATTTTTGATAACTGCATTTCAATGTAAGCAGTTTCCTTGTAATCCTATGTATTTTATCTTATTCATCGAAAAACACTCTGAGAAGAAGTCTATAGACTTCACTAAATGGCTAAAGGGGTCCATGATACACAATATGTTAAGAACCCCTGTACTAGACACACTGAAGACAGGCAACCTCAGGCTTCTACCAGGGCACTGACCTTTAGAATCCCACAGAGAGCTAAGCCTTAGACGAACTTCATGAGGATTCCACAAAGGGAGAAAAAGACGTCTAATAATAAAGAGCTCTGAGTTTACCCTTTGGCTACACAAACTCTAAATCTGATCCCACTTTCCAACAAGGAACCTTGTGTATGCAAGGGAACCAAGTGGCTTTGGTTTGGGGGGGGGGTGGTAGTAGTAGTGGTAATAACAACTGTCCTTAATTATACTTGCTTAATAAACACCTCTTTGTAAAAACTAACTCTGTCAGGTAAAGTGGTCATCAATAAAGAGCCCACTGGATAAAAGCTTGTAAGCAACTGTGATACACACACACATATATGTCTGTGTACACACATATGTATATATGTATGTGAATATTTCTTTAACATATAATTTCATTTATACTTTATATATACCATATAGATGTGTGTATACACACACACACACATAATTCCAACCTTCTCAAAGTTATCCTTAGAATCTGAGAGGAGAAGCAGTCAGTTGCCCCAGGGAACCAGAGCTTGGGAGTTGGGAGAGTGGACTCAGACTGGGTGCTACAGAATCATAAATTTATAGCTGGAAACAACCTTAAATGTCATCTAGTCCATTGATATCATTTCACAAATTAAGAAAATAAGGCCCAGAGCAGAGGAATGATGTGCACATGGACACAGAGCTAGTAAGTGGCATAGGTGCCATTCACTGTATTCGTTGGTTTTGTTAAATTTTGTCTTTGTTACAAGAGAGGACTCATTTGGTTGGGCATGGGGACAGTTGATCTAAAAACAAATGGAAAAACAAAAGCCAGCACTAAAACATTTTCTCTTTTTCTAAAGAAGGAAAAAAAAAGAAAGCATCCCAATCAGAAAGAAATACATCCCTTTTGGCTACTCTTTGGTTCATGGTACTCACATGGTAACCAGTTGTTGCGGGCGTTTGCCCTCACAACAGATCTAGACGACTAGCCCCACGGCCCTCTCACTTACCCATCCCGGGTCTTCGGTCGTCACCGGCCCCTCACGGGGAAAAAACACCAGACAGAAGGCGGAGGAGTGAAGCGGGGTGGTTTATTCTTCAACAGTTACATGGCGGAGAGAGAGAGAGAGAGAGAGAGAGAGTGCCCTCTCACACAAGAAAATATATAGCGAATCCGAGCCAATCACATCGCAGTTTTACATTTATGGCCTCATATGGTGATCACCTCATGGCCTTATATGGAGATCACCCCATCAAGCTTATACATATTCATTTAAGCAACCATGGCACTGCCCATAAACCCCTCCCCCTCCCCCATCAACTCCCCCTTTTTCTTTAAAGCAAACGAAAATCCTATATGCCAAAAGAATCGGCAATGCAAACTGCTAAACTTCTCGCTACAGGCGACACAGGTGACCATGCTTCTTGCCCGAAGGACCACGGAAAAATCCCATTACCACTCAGGGGTCCTGTCCCAAGGACTCTGACGTGCGGTGCGGGGGCCTCTGGCTTAGGTCACCTCCGATTCACTCAAACCTTACCCGTCCTAGGACACCGACACCCTGGGTCCTGTCTTAGGCGGCTGAGGAGGGAGGAGTTGCCCGTCATGGAGTCACCCCCGTCTTACCCCAGGTGTCACACGTCCTCCATGGCCTGGAACCATACCTGAGGATCTCCCCCCTCTTGGAGGGTAAAAAGGGCCTGTTGGGTCAGAAGCATGTAGCCATCCTGACGGCGCCGTAGCTTGCAAACACAATACAAAAGCAAAATAATTACAAGAACAAACACCACGGTGGAGGAGGTTAAGCCTCCCCACTGTGAGAACCAGGTTGTAACATCATGCAGCCACTTAGACAGTCCGGAAAGAACGGCAGGATCGACAGAGGTGGAATTCACCGATGCAATAGCCAGTCTTAATTGTCTTATCTTCTTGCTTGTAAAGTTGAGGCGGTCAGACCACACAGCCTCTTGAGGAAACAGCCCGACACATGGTGACAGTTCCGGATCGACTGTGGGTGTGATTTGAAAACATAACGTCCCATTAAGTAATATTGTCCTGTTACTTTCCACCGGCCTAGTGTCGTTGTTGAGGTGCAGAACAGGGAGCTTAAGGGTGTTGTTAACTGTAAATAAACGAGGAAAAACTTGTGCCGAAGAAGTCACAGGCATGGGTCTCGGGAAGGTGGAAAGCAGTCCCCAGCGTAATTCCGTCACGGCATTCTCAGCAAGGAGACCCAAGATGAGGAGGGTGAGTCGACAATCTGAAAGATAAGAAGAACAAGAATTCTCCTCACCCCCCAACCTGTCGGGGGTGGTGCCTTAATCAAGATCCCTAACTTTGTGAAGGGGCACCCATTGCTGTACCGCTGTTGGGTCATTATTTGGAAAAAAGGAAAGGTGGCCGGGCCTTCTTCCAACCACTTTTACAGGGCCGTGCCATTGGCCCTCCTTATCCTGCCACATTACCCTGGAACCGGGCAGTGCTCGGCTAGGTGTGGGGAGGGTCAATGGAGAAGAGGTGGTGTTCTCACCGGAGGTGCTCCAGAACCTCATGGCGGCAGTGGTGCCGTCATCTCTAACTTGCAGGAAATTTAAGGTAAAGACAACCTGGGCCAACTCTTGACGAGTGACCGACCTGCATATTCCCCCTTTCTGTTTAAACAGGGCGGTCTTAAGTGTACGGTTTGCCCGTTCAACAAGGGCTTGCCCGGTAGGGTTGTAGGGGAGGCCTGTAGCATGTTGAATAGAAAATTCAGTACAGAACAAGGCAAAAGCCTTGGAAGTATATGCCGGGCCATTATCAGTCTTTAAGGCTAATGGCACTCCTAGGATAGAAATCATTTCATAGAGATGGGCAATAACAGCTCTGGTTGACTCACGGGGCTGCAGGGAAGCAAAGACAAAAGATGAGAAGGTATCAACACAAACATGGATAAACTTAGAGCCAAGATGTGTAACATCCATTTGCCAAAGCTCATTGGGGGCAGTACCTCGGGGGTTAAATGCGTCCTCCTTAATGCGAGGGCGGAAGGGGGCACACACAATACATGACCGGCAATAAGTCTGGCCTCGCTCTTCGGCACACCATAAAGAGCCCTAAGAGACCGAGCTGAGATATGGAACTTAGCATGTGCCAACTGTGCAGGGGAATCTTTCGGGGGGAGAGAGGGTGGGGAAAGGCTAACTGCGTGGAGGGCCTGGTCCGCTTGTGCGTTCCCAGAGTAAATGGGACCCACAGCAGTAATGTGCGACCGAACATGCAGCACATAAAGAGGGTGGCGCCTAAGATGAAGAAGCTCCTGAACCTCTTGAAGGAGCCTCAAGACCGCAGTGCGCGGAGAAATATACGCGGAAGGGAGGCGGGGCAGCATGAGGGCGCAATATTGGCTGTCTGTAATCAAATTAAAAGGAACATCAGCATATAGCCGAAGGGCTTGTTGCACAGCAAACAGCTCATTCTTTTGGGTGGATGTATATGGAGTATTGAAAAGCCAGGTGTGGGGAACACTCGGATCATGAACTACTGCGCGGCGGTCCTTTGTTGCATCAGTAAAAACATTAGGGCCCTGCACGGGCACGCCAGACACCACCGGTATAGGGGG
The DNA here is from genome assembly GCF_028583685.1 of Petaurus breviceps papuanus. NCBI lineage: Eukaryota > Metazoa > Chordata > Mammalia > Diprotodontia > Petauridae > Petaurus > Petaurus breviceps. The sequence goes on from NW_027185889.1 coordinate 23,043,752, forward strand.
TCTCAGCTCCAAAGAGGCAAACATACGGAGCAAAGCAGGGCGAGAGACCTTACAAGTCCTCACCGAAGTCAGAAGGGTCGCCCAGGACAGGGATTCCTGGGCTAAAGTCATGGCAAGCTCCGGGGAAATGGAGCAATTCAAGGCAAAGTCGCACCCAAACAGGCAACGACAACGATGTAAAGCCTGAAGGGCAAAAAGGCAATAAGCCTCCCATTTATCCACCAGGGACGCCTTGCTCACCTTTGGGTATAACCACTCTAGACATCCCTGCTTTTGGAACAGGCAGCCCCACTGTGGGCCGCTGTCACTCAGTACTTGGAAATAAACTGGAGAGCCGGGAATGTAACGAGTCAAGGTGGTCTGGGCCCTCTTCAGAACCTCCTCGACTGCCTGAACCGCCTCTGGAGTCCAACTCCTAGGGGAACTCAGCGAAGAGTCTCCTCGGAGCAGCTCATACAAAGGTTGCATCACACTGGCAGGCAAGGGGGCTGTGGCTCTAATCCATTGGAAGGCGCCAACCAGCCTCTGGAAGTCATTCAAGGTCTTATAAGCCCTCAATTTGATAGGAGGCAAGGTCCTTTGAACAGCACTAGCAGTAATCCTGTGTCCCAAATACTCATAGGGGGGGTGCCTCTGTACCTTCTCGGGAGCTATAACAAAATTCTGTTGAGCCAATGTCTGCATCATGAAGGAAAGGCATTCCTGTACCTTTCCAGCTGTAGGGCCAGCAACAAGAATATCATCCATGTAATGGATAATTATGAACTCTTTGTATTGATCCCTAATTGGCTCCAAGATCTGGGCGACATAGAACTGGCAGAGGGTAGGGCTATTAGCCATTCCTTGGGGCAAAACCTTAAACTGAAACCTCTTAGAGGGAGCCTGGAAATTTATAGAGGGTACAGAAAAGGCAAATTTCTCCCTGTCCCCAGGGTGTAGGGGAATGCTGTAAAAGCAGTCCTGGATATCAATGACTGCGATATGCCAATTTTGGGGAATAGCTACGGGAATAGGCAAGCCAGGTTGCAATGAGCCCATCGGGAGCAAACAGGCATTTATAGCTCTGAGGTCTACAAGCATCCTCCATTTTCCCGATTTCTTCTTAATGACAAAAACTGGGGAATTATATGGGCTAAAGGAGGGTTCAATCCTATCATTCCGCAAAAGGGAGCCAACAATTTTTTGTAAAGCAGTGAGCTTCTCGGCTTTAAGGGGCCACTGCTCAACCCAGACCGGGCGGTTATTCGTCCAGGTCAGTTTCGGGGCGAAGCTCAAATCTAGAGTGGTCCCTATCCATTTCCCGGTAAGCAGTCCGGGGTCACTAAGGAGAGTTGCATTTGCGCAAGGACATCCCGCCCCCACAGAGCATAAGGCAGCTCGGGGAGACACAAAGGAGTGAACCTGCCTGCATTATCATCCACCGACCACGAGAGGGCACGAGCCGATCTCTGAGCTCTCTTGTTCCCCCCCACTCCCTGGACCGGCGTGGATGCAACCATCAAGGGCCATTCTTTCCTCCACTGATCCAAATTAATGACTGAACAATCAGCCCCCGTATCAATGATCCCTAAGATCGGATAATTCTCAACATGAATAATCAAAGTGGGACGGTTCAAAGTGATGGAACGAGCCCAATTCAATTGGCAAGGATGCTGGGATGAGGGGCCGAAGGGAAACGCCTTAGCAATGATCTGATCAGCCCGTATGGAAACGGGGGTGCAGTGTGGATTAAACAGGGTCAACATTGCCTCCATATCCTCTGCTACTTGGGTGGGGACCTCAAAGTCAGGAGAGCCTTCTAGGCCGGTCACTACAGCTGGGTGGAAAGGCAACTGGGCAGGGACTGTTATCGCCTCTCCAGGGGGAAGTGTAAAGATGGAGGGTTGTTTTCCAGGAGAGGCCCTGACTCTTACAAACTGAGGATAATTGCCGCTTAACGAGGATGGGGGAGGGGCCCTGCGGCTGGGCCCCTCCACCCGCCGTTTCCCTGCGGTTGAGATCCGGGGGAGACCCCGGTCTCCAAAGGGGCTTGTTCGCTGCCCTGTTTATTCTTGGCGCGACAAAACCGCGCTATGTGGCCAAGGCGTCCACAGTTAAAACACTTAGGAGGTGTTCCCCTGGAGGTGGCTTTGCACTGGGCCTTATAATGGCCGTATTGACCACATTGAAAACAAGCCTGCCTGCCGGGACCTTTCTGGGCTGACGAGCTGAGTTGTTGTATAGCCGCCAAGAGGCTCTGTTCCCTCTCTGTATTCGAGACTGTCAATTTTTCCAGCGCCTGTACAAGCTGGCGGTCCCTATCCTGGGCAGTGCAAACCAACTGTGCAATAGGATTTTCCGGGGGCAGGTCCATTAACTTATCTATGACGTCCTCCAAGGGGGCCTCCGATGGCAGGGATGCCACCGCAGCTGCCTCCCTGGAGCGCAAGCCTTCCTTAACCAACTGCTTAATGAGTATGTCCATCCCAGGGCCGCTGCCTAGGGTCCTATGGACCGTCTCCTGAACTTGGTTAACAAAAGAAAGGGGGGTCTGATCAGGTCTTTGTTTCAGGCCAACTAATTTAGGGCCCCCTGTCATACCCTTGGCAGAAACCTTCTCCCAGGCCGCTATGTGTGCGGCCTTGACATCATCTAATTCTAACTGCCCATAGGCTGCCTGCACGGCCGGGTTGGAAAAATGGCCAGTGCCACAAATTAAGTGCTCAGTGTCTTGAGGGGCCCTGCCGGGTCTAAGTCGGGCCAAATGCCTGGCCTCCCTCTTCACTTGTGCCTGGAAGGCAAGATGCATAGCAGGGTCTAGACAGGACATAGCTAGCTCGTCAAAATCCCCCGGGGTCCAGGAGTGAGCGGTCACTAGGTTCATAAGTAGCCTCCTAACATAAGGTGAAGAAGGGCCATACTTAGTCACCGCCTCTTTGAACTCTTTCAGTGTCTTATATGGGATGGGAGAATGAGTACGCTGACCCGTAAGGGGATCAGTCAAAATGGGATAGACATCCCAAGAGGCGAAGTCCACCTCCGCGCCTGCCTCCGCCGCCACACGGAGGCTCCGCCTTATTAACCCCTCTCCCTCCCAAATATTCGCCTCTCGCCCTTTCTCATAATGAGGAGGCGGGGGCGGAGGGCAGGGAGGGGTGACATATGCGGAACTAGCAGCGAAAGACCGGGCAGGACAGTAATTGCCTGGCAAACAGGAGGTGCTTGGTGGCAAGGCGGAGGTAAAGGGCGCGGAAGCGGGGAGCACGCCCCCTGCATCCGTTTCCCCTTTGTTCTCCCGTCTCTCCCTCCTCTCCCTACGTGAGGGAGTGCCCTTCCGGGTCCTTCTTCTCTCCCTCGATCCCTGGGCGCCCTCTTGGCGCCCACTCCTTTTACCTTCATCTTCCCCTTCTGAACTGCTAGCGGAACTATCCGCCGCCTGATTCATTACCACAGCTCTTAAGTCCTCCCACGGATATTGACCGAAGCCCCCTGGGTCCTTCAATTCCTTATTCTTTCCTTTTTCTGACTCTAAATCTGACCCGGCTAATGAGGAGCCCACCTGTGTGGCCAAGGACCGGGAAGCGGCAATCGGGGAAGGATTCAATGCCGCATCCACTATCTTAAAAACCGAAAAATCAGTGGGTGTCAGCGAACCAGGGCAGCCATTCTCAAAAGCTGCCATCTGCTGTCCCACAACTCTCCATCTATCGGCCTGTATGCCGACATGCCTGACCCAAGGGCATATGTCCCAGATCTTATCTATAAACTCCCTACAGGTCTTAATGGGGATTTTTGCCCCCCTTTGGGCGCAGAGCTTATAAAGTTGCGCCGCTATCACCCCCTTCTCCTCCGGCCTAAATACAGGGATACTATGCCCTGTTCCCATCCTATCCTCTTCCCGAGGCTACCGTGGCCTCGAGGCTGTCTGGCGACTGGAGCAGACCAGCTGCGTCCAGCAGACCGTCCGCCAGCTAGTCGTCCCGAAGGGTCAGCCCCACGTTGGGCGCCAGAATGTGTTGCGGGCGTTTGCCCTCACAACAGATCTAGACGACTAGCCCCACGGCCCTCTCACTTACCCATCCCGGGTCTTCGGTCGTCACCGGCCCCTCACGGGGAAAAAACACCAGACAGAAGGCGGAGGAGTGAAGCGGGGTGGTTTATTCTTCAACAGTTACATGGCGGAGAGAGAGAGAGAGAGAGAGAGAGCGCCCTCTCACACAAGAAAATATATAGCGAGTCCGAGCCAATCACATCGCAGTTTTACATTTATGGCCTCATATGGTGATCACCTCATGGCCTTATATGGAGATCACCCCATCAAGCTTATACATATTAATTTAAGCAACCATGGCACTGCCCATAAACCCCTCCCCCTCCCCCATCAACCAGTCATCTACCTCAATCCATAGCTCAGAAACCTTAACTGAATCACCTTATCCAAGTCAGAACAAAACAGAAGACATAATGATGAAGCAAAGGGCATGTTCTTGCAGAACTCACAGTAAACAAGAGAAAAATCTCTCTCCACATACCCAGTGGTGCAGTCTCTTTCACAACTCACATTCCTAGGCTTGTATCCTTCATGGGGCACCTCTCCTCCTCTGAAGTTGCTTCCCTGAAGAGCTGTTGACATCATCTGTTGGGTTGCTTCCTCCATTGAGCTTGAAGCTGCTGATGTCATACGCTGGACTGCATTATCCACTGAGATACTATTATCATCTATGGCTTCTCCACTGAATTGCAGCTATTAGGGTTCTTCCCCCAAAGAGGAGTATTTATAACTCTCAGGACTGTTTCTCCTCTTCCTGTAGACCCATATCCAGAAAACACAGCACAAGTCTTTATGTCAGATTTTAGTGACTCTCTTCTCTCAGCAAGAACTCTCCATATCTGCTTAATATTTCTGTTGGGATAAGTACATTCCTTTCTATAACATCACAGCCCTGACATCTACTATCAATAATGCCTCTAAGGGGCACAAATTTTTTTTTTTTGCAGGGCTCCTATCTATATAAAAATGTGATTTAAAATGTATTACAAAATTCGTGGGCCCATATGAGGCATACTGATTTATCAATGAAGATTTAGAAGAATGGGAAGAGAAGAATTTACCTATTTGTTTATTGTCCATTCTGTGTATGTGAAGATTTTTTGTGAGTCAATGCTCTACCTTTTTGGGTTCAGGCCTAAGGACCATCTCTCCATGTTTTCTACTATCAAATTCACCACTCTAGGCAAATTTCACATCTTCTACCTTGAGAAAAAGGTAGCAGATATTGTTGGTGGGTCCTTTTCATAAGAAGCATTATCTTTTAAAACACTAAACAACAGAGTCAAAACAGCTGTCAAAATTTGAATGACTATTGTTCACTTAATTTACTCACATTACTGTGTAGCTTATATGACTGCTGAGGGTTAAGGAGTGAGTCCTCTCACCCATCTTCCTGGCTAGTTAAAATGCTATTCATCAGATATTCCAAGAAAATGGTTTACAGACTAATAGCTCATATCACCCTCACGTAATTTGAAGTGACTTGTGATAATCAATGAGTGACAAAATCCACACACATTTAAATGATATGATGAAATCTAGGGCAAGAGGAAATACTGCTATGGAAAGTCAGGCAAATGTAGAACATTTTCTGTGACTCTCTACAGGTATCTGGGGTTATTAGAATCCAGAACTATTTAATTTAATCTCAGACATTTAGCTGGCTTAATTTAGGTTTATGCAGATATAGTTATATCCCATAAAATATATCCTATACAAATAAGGTAACATTTGCTTGCTTGTGCAGGTCATTAATAATTATTTTATTACGTATATTTCATTTTTATCTTCCTAAGTTTGGTGCCTGTGATGAGCTGGAGTAAGGTCTGGCCAGGTCTCTCTTTGCTACATTCATTTAGGAGTAGGGGAGTGACTCCTTCATTCATAGCCAGTGAGATCACGTGTAAAGGAGGGATGGTTTTAGGGTTTTCTTCTTCTCCCAGCTCAAGAAGAAATGGCCCCTGGGTTGTTGGATTTTTTATTCATTTTTTTCCATCTGGGGCAGGGAGTAGAGTCTCTGACCTTAGGAGTTTCAAAGTTAAGGAGCATGAATCACAGGAATCCAGGATAGGTGTTGTAGCCAGCCCACCGCTAAGAAATCATGAGGAGGAGTGACCTTCAAGACTCCAGGTCAGCAGAGGCCCACAGCAATGCCATCATTGGACATGAATTTGGTGGGACCAGCATTATGTAGGAACCAAGCTAAGTTAGGAATCCTTTCTTGGGGTAGAAAGAATTATGCCTCCAAAGGTGTTGGGGGGCGATATTTGTACATGTTCTTATATCTTTGAAATAAATATCCCTTTATAAAAGCTGTCTCTGGTTTAGATAGAGAACTGAAGGACTCAATGCAGATCGAAGCATATTTTTTTTCACTTTGTTCTTTCTCATGGTTTTATTTCCTTTTGATCTGTTTCTTCCACAACTGTGATGAATATGGAAATATTTTACATGATAGCACATGTATAAACTACATCAAACTGCATACCATTTTCAGAAGAGGGGAGGGAAAAAAATTTGAAACTCAAAATCTTGCAAAAATGAATGCTAAAAATTTTCTGGATATGTAATTGGGGAGAAAATAAAATACTATTTAAATTTAAAATAAAGAAATGAAAAAAAAAAGCTACCTGGGTTTAAATGGTCAAATGGAATTGAAATGTTAGTTGCTAGGCTCCTAATAAATGTAGAGAGCATAGTTGGTGGGAGCCAGGGCTAAGTACAAAGAAAAAAGACACCACCCAACTGCTCTCCAAGCTATCTCACTGGCCTATGACTAAAGGCCTTGATCTCCCAGGCATGAACGCAGGAAAGGAGGACCTAGCAGCAGCTGACTCTATCTCTTTTGAATATACAGACAGTTCCAGCTACACAGCCAATAGAAAAAGGCCAATCACGTGGTAGGCCAACCAGAACCAGTTACAGGCTGTTCATGCAAGTTCTTTTTTCAGATGTCATCACAATTCTCCCAAAGGCAAGTAGCCAGCCTCTGCAGGTGGAGAGACACTTTTCAGAGCGTCTGTCAATGCACTAGAACCAATCCTCTCCCCCACTCCAATTACAAACAGACTGATAAAATTAAAAATGACCGCATATACGCTAACTTTAACAGGGCAGCACCAATCTCGTCTCTCATGGTCGAACTTACCATGAATTCTGGTGCTATTCAATGCCCTCTTCTTGTACAGAAAGGCTGAAGATGAAGTCATTATTTTGGTTTTGCTTTTTTTCCCTCCGCTTAGTAACTTCTCTTATTTGTTCCCATATTTCTTTATGTTTTTCAGTCCTTATGGCACATTTGTTATGCTTATAGACTACTATTTAATAATAATAGTTAGCACTTACATAATGTTTTGCGAAACACCCAACATATACTATCTTATTTGAACCTCAAAAACTCAGTAGGGTAGTAGCTATTACTACTCCCATTTTGCAAATTAGGAAACTGAGGCACAGTTAACTGACTTTCCAAGGGTCATACAGTTAGGCCACTGTGATAGTAATGGCAATTAAAGATTCCCCTGTATTGGCTTGGTTTTCAAATTGATTGTGTTAAAACCCAGAGTTTGTTAATCCCACCTGTGGGATGGGCTTGTTGATGTGAAAAGAAAGTCCTGAACTGGGAGGAGCTGGTGATGTAGATTTGGAGAGACACTAGAGAGAAGCGGAAGATCTTTTTGGAAGCAGCACCTCGTGGAGAGAGAGAGAGAGAGACTAAGAGAATTGCTGGTGGCTGCTTTGAATTGCCCTGGACTTTTGAGACCTGCCCCCTGAGCTGCCAAGGACTGAGGAGACATGGCTGTTTTGCTGGTACTTTGTCTGTCTGTTTTGATGTTATTTTGCCAGATTTGTCCACTGGTGAAAGACTGTCCTTTTGTTGAAGAAGTCCTGGAACCTGGCTGTTCGCTAAGAAGGCCTGCAACTGTCCTGCAGACAGAGAGTGAATACTGTCCACTGGTGAGGGACAGTACTGTTGTTGCAGGGGTCTGGAGACTGTCCTGCAGACAGAGTGAATACTGTCCACTGGTGAGGGACAGTGCTGTTGTTGGAGGGGTCTGGGAGCCTTTCTGTTGGTTCAGAAGCCCTGAAGAAGGATTTTCTTGTTGTATGTTTACAGAAATCCTGGGAGAGGGCTTTGCTAATGTGTTCAGGGGTTCTAGGACTGTTCTACAGACAGAGGATAAATTCATGAAGGGACTGGCAATGTACCTTGTGGCTTTGCTAAGCCTTGTCTCCCCAGGAACTAAGATTGCTGAGAACTTGCCTCGTGTCAAGATGAAGAAAGGATCTCCATTTGGGTATTAAGTGCTGTGTTTAAACTTGATGTAACTCTGGGGTAGATTCAATTGTGATCCAGGGGTGGGGAACTTTTGACCTTATTGTGCTCTGTGATTGACAAATGAAGGTACTTTACTTATGTTTGGAAACTAATCTCCATTTGAGAAGAGGGACTTTGTGGTGGACTTAATTAAGGTATAGCCTAGGGGTGGAGTAGTATTTAGAACAGAGACTTTGTAATTGATTGAATGATTGGAAGGTCCTGGGGTGGGGTAGTACTTGGAGATTATTTAATCACACTTAGCAAATGCTGTATTTTGAATGATGTCATGTTTTGATCTTCTCTGTTCTGGGTTTGTTACTGAATAAAATAGAGAGCACCTATGCTGGTATTTTGAACCTGGGAAGTTGCCTTCTTTTGGCATTATATTACAGCCACTGAGGCCAAATTTGAACTTAGGTCTTCCTGACTCAAACTACATTTTATTCTCTATGCCACCTGGCTGCCTAGAAGTTACTGTCCCACTGTTGAGCACATTGTTTCCAGTGAAATAGTTCTGTACAGATTGGCCCTTTCTTCCTATTAATAACTGCCTTAGAGGATATAAACTTAATAGCAAGATCACGGTGTCAAAGGTTATTTTGGTGTCTTTTATTGTACGATTTCATATACATTTCCAAAATGGCAAGAATCCTTCCATTGCTTATATTTTGGGTTCTTATTTTAATGCTAGACAGGGTTTGTCTTTGGGGTTGATTTTGTATATTTTACCAGCAGGAGGTCACATCTCACTTTCCAGGTAGGCTGGCATTTTTGTTCATTTCATGGGGAAGAGGGCCCAAGGCAAAATGAAACCTCCTAGATACTTGCCCAAACTTGGAACAATGCAGGGTGTTTTCTATGCAGGTAAGTTGATGTATTTAATGATAACTAAGGGAGCAATGTGGTGTAGTGGGAGGTATGCTAGGATAACAGCTTGAAGATGGGGTTCTAGACTCAGCTTTGCTTACTTGACAAATCACTGTTTCTTCGTATCCTTGACCTTGGTCTCCTCATCTTTCATGTGGAGGGTTGGATCGGCTTAAAAATCTCCAGGAATTCTTCCCTCTCAAATTCTGTGAGCTTACATGTAGATAGTGATTTCACATACATATTATCATCTCATTATCTGCATAAACCTGTGAAGTAAATACAATAAATAGGATAATCTGCATTTTAAACTGATGGGGGTAATGGAGGCTTCTGGGGGTAACATGACTTTCCTGCTCAAGAAACTTCAATGACTTTCTTTCGGTGCCCCAGAAGCAAACAACTTCTCCTTTAAAGCCTTTCTCAAGGGAAATCCACATTTGGATTCAGTCAAAAGGCCGAACTTAAGGATCTAGAAGGCCCCACCTGTCTTGGATTCTCCTCCTTCCTTCAAGGCTCGGCTCTAGTACCATCTCTTACAAGACATTTTCCCAAATCCCTTTAGCTGTTAATTCACTCTCAACTCCTCGAATCGTTAGGTATATGCTTATCTTTTCATTTGTTGCATCCCCTAGGAGAATGTATCTACCTTGATAGCAGGTACTGACTTCCATTTTGCTTTTCTATGTCCATCACCTATCATAGTACATGGCAAGTACTTATAAATTGATGGACAAGCACTGACTAGGGATCACTGTTAAAACCCCGTTTGGTGGCCAAAACCCTTTTGTTCCAATCTTCTTCTACCTTATGCCCCTTCACAACTCTTAGATAAAGTGATGCTGGCCTTGAATAAGACTCCATCTCCTGATTGTGGTCATTTTCACTGGCTGTCCCCCCATGCCTGGAATGCTCTCCCTCCTCAGCTGCTCTGCCTCCTGGCTTCATTTAAGCCTCAGCTAAAATTCTGCCATCTCCAAAAAGCCTTTTTGGATTAACATTAATGCTAGCACCTTCCTTCTGGTGATGATATCCACTTTATCTTGTCTATAGTTTGTCCAAATCCTTGTCTCCTTATTCGATTGTGAGCTCCTTGAGGGCAGAGACCATCTTTGCCTTTCATTGTATCCTTAGCACTTATCACAGTGCCTGTCATATAGTAGTCTCTTAATCGATGCTTATTAACTGACTTATTAAATACTTACAATATTACAAGGGTTACCAAAAAAAAAAAAGTAAAAACAGCTCCTATCCTTAAGGAGGATTATATTCGAATAGGGATGACAACCCTGTATATGTGTTGGTATACAGAAGGTATAGAGACAGTGACCTCAGAGAAGTCACTAATAATTTAGGGGACCAGGAAGGACCTCCTGTAGAAGGCCAAATCTGAGCCAAATTGTAATGAAACGCAGGAATTCCAAGGGAGAAAACTTAAGTATGGGAGACCCCCAGTACAAAGGTGCAGAGATGAGAGAAGGAGGGTTGTATGTGAAGAATGGCAAATCGGCCAATATGGCCAGACTATAAAGTTGGGGGGTGGGGAGCTCAAAGTGTAAGGAGACCAGAAAATCAGAAGGGATTAGATTGTTGTAGTTCATCCGTGTCCAATTCTTAGTGACCCCATTTGGGGTTTTCTTGGCAGAGATACCGAAGTGGTTTGCCATTTCCTTCTCAACCTTATTTTACAGATGAGGAACCAGAGTGAAGTGACTTGCCCAGGGTCCCACAGATAGGAAGTATCTGAGGTCACATTTGAACTCGGGTCTTCCTGACTCTAGGCCTGCCATTCTCTCCACTGTGCCACCTAGTTGTTTCTATCTTAGAGGTAATAGGGTACTTATTTAATTGAATTCAACTTTCCCAAAGATGCTCCCCCATATCTGGCAGAACCTGGTTCTAAGCCTGGATCTTTCTGACTACAGGTCTGGTATTCTTTCCACTATACCAGGAAACCTCTTGAAGGCCAAGATTTTCGACCTGAAGAAATACTGCCTCAAAGCCCAAGTGTATCTTACAAATCATTTATTTTTCTCATGGCCACATTATGGGATTATTCAGTGATTTTACAAAAATAAACAAATAACCCCAAAGGGCCTCCTTGTTTTACTAGGGACAGAAGCATCCCGTGCCTAGATCAGGAATTGTTTGAACTGGAGTGGGGGACAAAGGGGAGCTTAGCCAAACATCCATCCTGAAACCACCAGAACTGAGTGACCTTTAGGAATCAACTGTACGAAAAGTCCTAAGCAAACACTGTATTAGAGATTTATTTCATCTCTGCCTCACTGGTGACTTTCCTCTCGTTTAAATAGCTTTACACATCCACAGCTAGGCCTCCGTAGGTATGATTAAGTTTGATCTTTTAAAGAACAACATCAGTTTATTTTCAAATTCAGGCTCTGGTCTTTGGAGACCAATATCCTTTTCCTTCTCCATATTTTGCCATTGAAAGCCCTGGGGTTCAGCCAAAGAAATGTATTAATAAATTAAAGCTTGAGATTTTCGTTGTCATGTGAACCAGAAATTGGCTCTCAATGAGATGAAGCAGCCAATTTAACAGGGCATGTACGTGTATTGGATTAATAATGAGCATGTCTCCAATAGAATGACTGAGCAATCTGGGGTTTTGTGGTTTGTTTTTAATTTGTAAAGAAGTATGATCTACCAGGCAGAAGGCGCTCAGCCGACTCGGGGTGGGTTTATTTGGAAAAATACATGATTTTACTTTTATCAGGCAGAGCAAATTTATTTGACAAGGACCCTTGGTTGAACATTGTAAAGGGTGCTGAGGGAATTCCCTGACTGACTTGGTGAGCTTTCAGAGTGGTAGCTTTTCTAGGGAAGTTCGATGGTCTGCTTCTTCCTATGTAGAGAAGAGGCATGCCTTTTAGCACCTCAGAGAGAATGGGTCTTAGTGATTATGGTTCAGATAGATAGGCGAGAAGCCCTCCTTTGGTGGGGGACCTATAAAAGGAAGTTTTCAATTGCATATTCATCCCTTTTCCTTCCCCCTCTCCCCATTTTTGTGGGACAGGAGACAGTGCAGCAGAACTAAAAGCAAGACAGTGTCTTGGGACAATTGGTGGCTCTACCTGTCACCTAATTTACATTCCAGCCCAGGAGTGACTTGGCACATGAGAACCACAGGTGATCTCAGACCCATAGACCAAAAGAAGATTTCCTGGTCCCCAGCCTGGGTAGTGGAAGGTAGGTTGCCTAGGTGTCTGAATCCTGGAATCCAGCTTTCTAGCAAGGAAAAGGGGATTTTTTTTTTTTGGCCAGATGGTGGCCTAGGTATTACCTCACTAGAAGCCCCATGTTACCAGAGACCCTATATTCCATTCCACAGAAAAAACAAAAATAACATAAAAGATCTCTCTCTCTCTCTCTTTGTGCATGAGAGACAGAAAGATATAAAATTAGAAAGGTCATGCATCAAAACACTTGTACTTTCCTGAGAAATTCCTCTAATTTAGGAAGCATGCTCAAATCTGTTATTCGGAACCCCCAAGAAATAGGCTGTTCTATGTAACCATGTGGGACGGAAATCTTTCTATAATGTTTTAAGCATTCCCTTGCCTTCTTACACAGTGTATATAAACATCATTTAAGCTGCTCTAGATGACTAAGGGTCATTGAGGCAAGAAATCATCATATGGTGCTGTAATGTCTTCAGAGTGTGGGAAGATATCTGGGGCAATTTATCCCAGACTGCCGCACTTTTGTTTCTATTCTGTTATTTTTATAGTTATTTTGTCTCCTTTCTTGCTGTCAGGTATTCCCACTTATTGGCACTTATCCCTCCTTTCAGTGTGTCTACTCATAGACCCTCTCCCTAAGTCTGTTCTACTGTGGATTTGGAAAGCAAATATTTGTGCTTGTTAGAATTGTGTACAATAGGTAAATAAACTCCTCATACACATACTATTCATGTCATTGCTGTGCTCAAAACCTTCCAACATCTTATTGGTAATCAAATCAACAATAATTTACATGCTGCTTCATAGTTTGCATAATATTATCTCATTGGATCTTCACAGCAATCTTTTCTAGTAGGTGCTACTATCACCCCCATTTTACAGATAAGGAAACCGAGGCACACAGAGGTTAATTCCAGAATCACATGGCTAATAAATGTCTGAGGAAGGATTTGAATCAATCCCATCCCTCTGCAGCTATATTAAAATGAAAGTCACTTATCCTTTCCCTTAAGCAATTATTCACTAAATGCATAAGCAAATGTGTATTTGTTTCTCTTGTCAGCTGGAAGATATTATACCAGAGAGATGTGAATACCAATGTCCAGTATTAACCAGGTAGGTTGTCCAGGCTCTAATGACTTGGACTTGCCCATAGCAACAGGACTTTCTCCCATAAGTATTTGCAAAAAAAAAAAATTTTTTTTTCAAAATCAAATGTGGAATCATATTCTCATGATTAATTTGCACCAGTCAAGGCTATATGCAGGGCAGTAACCATTAATTAATATCCTTGAACTTAAGATTTGTCACATAGAATTGTGGAGCTTTTCTCTTTCAGTTTTGAAAACTAGGGCAAGGGTTCTTAACTTTTTGTTGTCTTAAACCCTCTTGGCAGTCAGTTGGCTGAAGTTTGTGGACCCCTTCTCAGAACAGTTTTTCAATGCATAAAATAAAACATAGGGTTTCAAAGGAATCAATTATCCTGAAAGTTATCAAAATGTATTAAAAACAAGTCTGGGTATCTCAAATTAAGAACTCCTGGACAGACAGCACAGTCAGAAGGAAATAAAGGTAGTCTGAGTCAAGACTGAGCTGAAATTATTCCAAACCTTCTTCTGGTTCTTCTAGTACTTGCAAGGATTAAAGTCCCTTTTTCTCTAGACCACACAAAGAAGGTCCCTGACAGTCCCTGTGGAAAGACAGCACCAGTCTCAAAGCCCAGGGGATAGGCAAGAGTCTTGGCTCAGGACGGCCACTGGTGTGGGCGCTATCATTGCTCTATCATACTCAAAGAGGACCAATGTCATCATGGCGCTAGGGTTGAGGTACAATGTGCTCAAAAATGTGACTGACTGGTTCAGTAGGAGCTCAAAAGGCTCTCCCACAGGTCAGGCACAAATGGTCCCTTTGAACAGCTGGGATGGAGATGTCTCTATATTTGTACATCTCATGTTTCTTTTGTGCTACTACGATTCTGCTTTACTCATAGAGCATGGTGCCTTTTTTGATGTGGGCACACCATACTGGGCAGTCCTGCGCCAGTGTATCCCATATCACACAATCGATACTCATATTCTTCAGAGAGATCTTGTACCACTTCTTCCGACCACTGTGTAAACACTTGCCTTGTGCTAGTTCTACGTAAAATAGTCTTTTAGGTAGTGTGTTTGGCATTCGGGCTATGTGGTCATCCCATTGGAGTTGTGCTCTGTGCAGGAGAGTTTGAATACTTGGCTCCGTTCAAAGCTCATGAGAGGACCTCAGTATCTGGTATCTTATCTTGCAGGTAATCTTCAGAATCTTCCTAAGACAATTCTAGAGGAAGTGGTTCAATTTTCTTTGGTATGCAACCTAATACCTCTTTCCCACTTTCTCCCAAATTCTGAGCTAGCTTTGGGATTGTGTGTGCATCAACCTCATTACCTTTATGCACATCCCTGGAAATATACTGCCAAGGTAAGTGAACTTATCTATAGCATTCAAAATTTCTCCATTTGCTATAACAAATGGTTTCACTGGCTGGTGGAGAACCTGTTTTCTTGGTGTTGGTTGTCAGGTCAAAATTAGCACACGTGGCACAGAACTGACCCATACTCTGTTACATCTCAGTCTCAGAGAATGCACAATCATCAGCTCTCCCTTTACTCTTAGCTTTTAGCCTTTTCAAATTATACAGTTTGCCATCAGAGTGATAGCTGACCTTGATGCCATTTTTTGTCCTAGTTGAAGGAGTCTGGAGTCTGACAACATCATGGAAAACACCATGGTAAAAAGCATGGGAGCAAGCACACAGTCCTGCTTCATTCCTTTAGTGACTGGAAAAGTATGAGAGCATCATCCTTTATCCTGAACCCATGTAAGCATGCCACATGAAATTGGTGTGCAATACTGATTAACTTCTCTGGGCAACCAAATTTCACTGTGATCTTCCACAAGTACTTTACAACTGACAGTATGAAAGGCCTTGGTCAGGCCAACACATGAATTCAGACCTCTGTTCTGCTATGGGCATTTCTCCTGGTTTTGGCAGGCAGCAAACACTACGTTGATCATTCCTTATCCCTTTCTGAAGCCACATTGGCTTTTGGGTAGATGACCATCTTCTGGGTGAAGGATCAACTGGCAACAATCTTGCCAGCAATGACTACTAGAGAGACCTTTCCATGATTGTGATAGGACAACCGGTTTCCTTTTTCTTTATAGAAATGGACAATAGAGGCATCCTTGATCTCCCGGGGGATAACCTCATCTTGCCATATAACTCAGAAGATTTCAGTCAGTTTTTGTATGAGCAGTGGACTCCCTACCTTGTAGATAACTGCTGGGATGGAATCAGTGTTACGCACTTTGCTATAATAGAGGAGCCTAATGGCTTTCAGAATCTCTTCTTCAGTTGGAAGTTCAGCAAGAGAGGGACTGACTTTAACCTGAGGTATAATCAATGGCTTCAGCATTGGTTGATGATGGTCTGTTAAGAACAATATGGAAGTGTTCAATCCGTCTCTCCAGGATCATGGGTGGGACCCAGAAATGGAAATATTCAGGCAAATATAATATTGAGATACAGATCTATCTATGAATCTGTGACCTCCTGGAGTCTGGTACCTCTAAAATAAATGGCAACCCGCCTATGTCTTTTCATTCTATGTGATTCTTTTCCCTCCGTCCCGAAATACTTTTATGGGAAGCTTATGCAACATACTGATGACCTTCCTCATTGTATAATGTCAAAAGGTACCAAGATATACAGACTCTTCTGACCACATGTGGAAATACAATGTTTAGGATGAAGGAAACCATTGTCCTATCTTGTGCGTTGATCTGACAGCTTTTGCATCCAGTTCTGGGGATATTTTAGGAAAAGTATGCTAGGGAACATGCAGAGGAGGGTAAACAGCATGATGCAAGGACTGGAAACTATGCCACAGGCTGAACAATGCATGCAAAGGTAATCTGAAGAAGAAAAGACTTCAGAAAGAAATCAGGAAGAGTTAAAGTCCTATCTTAGTGAACTTGGTGAATGGCAGCTGTCCTCAGATATATAAAGGGCTCTCACAGAAAAGTTTTTAGATGAATTTTTCTCCCATAGTAGCAGTGAGAGAAATCTGTAGTGGGGCAGAAAGGGGTACCCCCAAAAAATGTTGACTATCAGACCAGGGGCTTGCAGTAAAATAGCCTAAAGCCCTAAAGTGATTCTTAGCTCCCCTGGCCTGAAAACCCCAAACCCCAAACCAAAGCCAATTACATCTCTGATGTCCCAGAATGCGTGTGGATGATCAATGGCAGAGAAGGTATCTGAGGTGTAGGCAGAAGAGCTAGACTAGGGAACAGGAGAGACCAGAGCTCCCAAAAGCTCAGGCCCTATCCAGCCGTAAGACTTCCCAGAAGTCACTCCTTCTCTCTAGACTTCAGTTTCACAATCTTTAAAATTAGGAGGACAAACTGCATGTTTTTAAAACGCCTTCCATCTCTAAGGTTCTATGGTCCAAGGACTGGCTCTCTCTGGCTTGGACCTGCAGTTTAATATTTCTTTTTTTTTTTTTTTTAAGCAATCGGGGTTAAGTAACTTGCTCAAGGTTACACGGCCAGTTATTTCTGGGTGTGGTGCTGAGTGTCTGAGCCTGGGATTTGATCTCCAGGTCGTCCCAACACTGGAGCCAGTACTCTTACTCGCTGAGCCACCTGGCCGCCCCTAAGCAATTGGGGTTAAGTAACTTGCTCAAGGTTACACAGCCAGGTGTTTCTGGGTGGGTGCTAAGTGTCTGAGCCCGGGATTCGATCTCCAGGTCTTCTCAACACTGGAGCCGGTGCTCTTACTTGCTGTGCTACCTTGGCCGCCCCTGCAGTTTAATATTTCTGTGGTACAGCAAAACCCTACTCCTTAGCGGAATTTCAAGTCCAATCCAATGAAGTGCATAGAGAACTGGCCTTGAAACCAGGACAACCAGGTCCAAGTCCTGTCTCTAACATACACTGGTTGTGTGACCTTGATCAAGTCAGGGACCCAGGCAACTCTGTGAGGCCACCCGTTGCAGAGAAGGTGTTGTCCGTGCTTTTGAGTTCTCTGCAACAAT
>NW_027185889.1:23061257-23154505 GCF_028583685.1 Petaurus breviceps papuanus
CTAGTCAGTCCCCATCCCCTTCCTGGAATAGGTTTGGAGTGACTAGGGTGGGAGGGAGCCTTGACCAAAATTCTAAGCTCTACATTACAATGTAGTTCTTTTGCAGGCTCTACGCCCTTTATTCCTTAAGGAGTTATGGGATATTTATGTATCTTATAAGATCAGGAGACAGTGTAAATGGGGTCACTGACGAGTTGGGGGAGGCATTTAAGGTTTTCTCTATTGTGCATGAACCAATGGAAAGTCCAAGGTTTCTATCTCAAAAAGGGATGGAGCGGTTCTATTTTCTTTTTTTTGAAATGTTTCCCAGTCGATACCTTGCCAACACTTTATACTTGTAGAGAAGGAAAAAATAACTGTAATAAACAGGTTAAAGTTTGCTCAGCTATTGCCTGGGATTGTTTATCTACATTCCATTGTTTCCATGGTGATGACTGAAACTGAAGGCTTGTTTTAAGGGCCTGTCCCGCACGGTTTGCATATTATGAAAATCAATAAAACAAAAAATAAAAAGTTCCATTATTTGGGGTCATTAAGTGGGGGGAATGGAGGAGGGCCTATTATAGTATGCCTGATTTTAGAAGAATATGCATCCTGACATGCCCAGATAAGCTGGAACCCTTTTCAAAAGAAGAGAATATTACAAAATATACTCCTTCCAGAATGAGCTTGGAGCCAGCAGCCCCTCTTTGTTAGAACATCAAATAATGACTGAGAATTCTTAAAAAACCAGAGCAGTTGAAAGATCATTTTCCTTTCAGATTGAAACTGTTCTGAAAGACAGGGCATTCCTGGGTTCAAGGGCTATTCATTCTTTTTCTTCAAAGCTCATGGAAAGGATGTGTTTGAATGTATGACTGACCTTGATTTTCATTGCTTTCACTTTACAGATCCTCCCTTCTTCACACCAACAATCCACTTTGCAAACCACCAAATTTGGTACTAGCTAGCACTGAACCGAATATGAAATAGCCTTGAGGATTTTGCAACCAAATGGAACTGATTATACGACAAAAAATAAACTTGAACAGGGCTCCAGGACATCATGTAATGTATTTTACTATGTTTTGCTAGGTTATATGCATTTGGAAGCAAAGAAATTTGTTTTCAACTACAATGCCTTTCCTTTAGAAAACCAAGACACAATGCCTATTTTGGAAGAGAAAAGAAACAAATAAATGAGAAGATCATTATTCAGAAACTAACCATTTGTTATTAACTGTGAAATCTAAAGGGGAGCGCTTGAATCAGAGCATGGCCTACTACACAAAGTGTGTGCTCAGCTTCAAAGCGGGTCTGATCTGTTTAACTATGTGCAGAGAGACATTATGATAGCACTCAGCAGACCGTGAACCTTTCGGAGGGGACAGACAGTTCTTAAATACCTGTCATCAGTATTACATCGTAGACACACTAAGATGGAACAGAAAGATTCTCATGTCAAGCCTTCACTATTACTACACAAATGACTTCATCTTTACAATTAGTGAACAGTCTGTTCCTGCTTGGGAAACTGTTCCAGAAGCTTATTTGGGGTTTGATTTGTCCCTTTTTTTTTCTGCTGTGAATGTTGCAACTTTAGGCTGACTCAATCTCTCAACCTAATGCTTGCTGCCAAAATGGGAAAGCTCTGCCCTCAAATGATTAAGACAAATAAAAAGAGGGAAAAGTAAATTAAACACAGCCCTTCTACCCTCAAACTACAGATTATATCTACCTACACCTTATAATGTCTGTGGTCAAAATGTTTTAGCACTTTTACATCTGTAAAGTCAAATTAAATGGATTTCCACTTAATAAATTGGCTTTTTCCAAAGACATGCTTTGCTACTATTATCATTACTTTATTGAGCTATTTTGGCAACTAATTCCAAAAAGATGAAACTAATTAAATTCCTTCACTTAAAGGAAATCAAAAGGAAAGGAAAGAGAACCTTTTCTTCTCTACCCAGTTTCTACTCTCCAGAGAGTAGGCTACAGCTAAAGGCAGACCTGCGGAGATTCAAAATTACTATGAGGATAGTAGAAATGAGAAACATCTCCAATAATGGTCATGACTTAAGCTTCTAATACCAAAGGAAAAGGTCACATATAGGAAAAAAGAGAAAAAACAAAACCACAACAGAAAATGGAGGTATAGAGATTGCTTTCTTAACTTTGACTCAACAATGAGACTGAATAAGCATTCCCAAAGCCCTACTTAATAAAAAAGCTTAAAGTAGTTTCCTGTTTTTTCATACAGGCCCTTCTTCCAATCCTTGTCCTGCTGTTGGCAGACACTAGGGACTATAGGCAAAATTATTTAAAGAGATACCAGTTTCTTCCATTAGCAAGTAAAAAGTGGATGTGGTTGGTGTAACAACAGATCATGGAGTGTTCCCATTAAAGAGCAGAATTAAAGTTGTTTATTTATGGTGTTGCTTGACTGGTGAACTTATTGTGTATTACAGCCTCATACCATTTGAGAGTTTGAGGGATGTATTTTCTAAGCAAATTATTTTCACTTAAAAAAAACCACTTCATTCAATTTTGGATCTAATTTTAAAAGGAGGAGAACAAAAGCTGTTATTTTATAACTTATACTCTCTTTGGTCTTAGTAATTGTTGTGTTGTATTAGTTTGTATTCTGAAAGTTTTTAAAAAGGTCAAAACTGTTTCAGTCAGGATGCCTCACTGCTGTGATAAGACTGTGTATCTATTTGCTTGAGATGGAATTTAATGGATTCAATTTCAATGAACATGTATTGAAAGCTTGCAATATACTCTTTTAGACACAAGGGAGAAAGCAAACCTAGATAACCTGTGCCTAACATGTTTAAGACATTCAGAGAAAGTGATAGGAGAGTTCAAAGGAAGGAGGGATAACTTCAAGTAGGGGCATCAGGGAAGATGGTATGTGAATTGGGTCTATATAGATAGATGATAGGTGAGCTTTCAACAGTGTGAGTGAGGCATGGCAGGAATGGAGAGGAGCTGTCTTAGGAGCTGAGACCACATAGACATTCTTCAGCATAGAGAGCAGGATATGAAGGCAGGGCAAATGTGCCAATACCGACCAATTTCAGGTACTTCCTAGTCTTTTTATTGTCAATTAGAAGCATTGGTATTGGGCCAGATACCATTAATTTGGAATATAGAGCAGAAGATATAAGAATGCATCAGAGAAAAATGTACTAGATTCCACAGTGGGTACAAAAATGATCAGAGATCTTACTGATGCCTGAGTTATCATTATTGGGTTGTTGGGCTTGGAACATGTTGGTTGTCTTAGGACTTAGGCTTTTAAAATATTTTTATCAATGACTTAGAAGCATATCAAGTTGGGCAAGGAAGAGTTTAGAGGGAAGAATTTTAATTTGAAAAGATCTTAGTAAATGTAGTAAAATCTTTCCATACTACAGTAACAAGACCCTTATCTGAAATCAGAGCCCTTATTATCTATACCATTCATTTGGCAATAAGTCATAGGCTGTCTCATAACACTTTTTGTCTTGTCTTCTATTATTGATGCTTATATAATTAATTAAAAATAACTTTTAAGATTTTAGATTTTGTCTCCCCCTAGAAGACTGAGATCTCCAAGAACTTCCTTTTCACATGGTAGAGCCTTAATTATGTATTTGGTTGATTTCAAGGTGAATGTTTGTTAAGAAATTAAATCCTAGGATTTGTACATCAAACACTGAGGTAAATATCTCATTTCTACACTATACCCCCTTGTACCACCTACAGCATAAGGTTTCACAACATCACCTAGTTATGAAAAGATCAGATGCTCACATACCTAGGAAGGATCAGTTCATTAAAGTAGGGTTGTTGAATCCATGAACCCTCTCTTCTCTATTTGTCTGGGAGCCCACGACATATTAGATGGTAGAAAAGGAGCAGTGGATTTTTTTCCCATCTCCACTGGTGAGGAAGAAAATGGGCTCAAGCTGAATTATGAGGGGATTCATATTAAGCACAATGTCTTCCTATTCTAAAACATTTCTGAAAGGTCATTCAATATTGGAACAAGGAAGGAATACTGGGCAACCTTTTTAGAGGCTTTCAATAGGGGATGGCATTTTACCAGGGGAGCGCTGAGAATGATAATTTACCTCTAAAGGAACTTACCCACACTATAATTAAATGTTTTTGGAGTCTTTCAAGTTTTTATTTTTCTATAAATTTCCATGATGTTCCTGGAATGGTTATATCACCTTGATTAATAATCACCACATTGGCTTGTATCTCAGCTTAGCTGATTGTCCAAAAATAGAAATGATAAAGTCTTTTCTTTTTAAAAGAAAAATTATTTAAAAATACCCTTTTTAAAGGTATATCTACTTAAAAATGGTCATGATGAACTTTTCAGGAGGGATTTCTAAAATAAGGAGGCATAGCTGAGAGCATTTAGGCAGTCCCCTCCCACTCTTAATGATGGCTTTTGGAGAAACAATTGGTTACTACAACAACACAGCATCACATAATTTTTGTTTAAGTGAGAAAGTGAAAGAGAGAAGTGAAACAAATGTTAGAATATTCTTGAGAGAGTTCTGAAAATAATGAGTCAACTTTTCATCTCAAAGGAATCAATGCATAGTTTACAAAAGGCAAGTTTAATAAGATTATTAAAATCTATTTTGTAAGTTCTTACAAAGGACTAATATTTTAATACATAGGAATATAATGGCCAAAGTAAGCATTTCTCAATGATATAAACGAAATTATTTTAAATTTCTTAAACAAGTCACTTTAACCTTTCTTGGCATTCATCATTTCACCTGTAAAACAAGGAAACTGGATGAGATGATGTCCCAGTACTGAAAATATTTTTATTCATATTTTTCAAGACTGTTTATTGCTGAAAATGTACAAACAAGATTAACTAAGCAGCAAAAATATGTATTGTATCTAAACCCTATGATTTAGAGCTGAAGTAATCATTGGGTTCAAACCTTTCCTTTTATAAAAGAGGAAACTGAGGCTCAAAGAGGTTAGCTGACTTGCCCAAGATCACTAAGAGATTAAGAAACAGAGCTGGGATTCTCAACCTATTTTACAGTAAGCTGTAAAATGTGATGTTTGTTAGCTTACATTTCTGTCTTCTTAGTCATTCACTTAGGTGTTTAATAAGATCTAGAGAAACACCACTACTTGTAGGAGGGCAGAGAAAGGCAATATTAGATCAATTCAATTTTGCTGACATTTATGAACTGCTGATGTCTGTGGAGTCAGCACCAAAACTTTGATGGAAAAAAAAAAAGATGGCTTGTCCAACCTAGATAGACTGAGGCAGCCACCACTGTGACACTCATTTTTATCCCTTAGCTTATTAACAATTTAAGAAAGAGAAGGCAAAATAAATTTTTTTAAATGACTGCCACACTGGTAATACTGTAATGTTGCTACATTACATACAAGATTAAAATGTGTCAATTTCCATACTTTATGAACTCTGGGGATGGAGTTTGTCATTTTAAGCAACCTGTTCAGAAACAAAGCAGTTTTACTAAACAATGTTACTTGGGCGATGCTTTATAATGGCACATGGACACCATTCATCCTTTAACAGAAGCAATGTTTTGCTTACAGATATAAGGAAACTCAATAAGTTGTGTGCCAAGGGAAATATTTAAAATTTATATTATAATTACAATGGACTATAAAGATATAGACTTGTTTATTGTTAATCCTTGGCTCATTACTGGTAGATTTTTTTTAAAAATAAATTTTTAAATAGAAAAATTCTGGAAGTCTAAGTATGGCTTACCATCAAATCTAGCTTCAGATCAAAGGAGAAATAGAAGAATTCTATACTTCTAGAGTAAAACAGTAAATTTAGGTTGATTCAGTGACTGGGAAATAGCACCATCCACTAAGTCTCTCAATTTCTCCACATAACAAATGTTTTAGAGACTTCTTAAGCTATTCCCTGTTGGGCATCATTATTTATAGAGGATTGTCTCTAAGGGTGCTCCTACAATATGTGCAAATTAATTGCTCTTTTTGAGTAGTGAGTCATATGGGGTAACACAGATACCTAGCTAACTCTTTCAAGAGGACACTGTATTGACAGCCAGTGTTGACTGTTACCTCTGACCTTGGTAATATATGATGGCCAAGTGCTGAAAGGTATTATTCTCTAGTAAACAGGAAGAGAACCATCTTCACCATCACACCTTGAAGTCTCCATAGGTAATTTGGAGATTTTGAAATATATTATCATTTGGACAGAAAATTATTTAGTAAATGTTATGGAAGTAAAGTCAACCTGAACATTTTCATGCTGAAATGATTAGTACAAATAGCCTCTACAATTCAACCAAGTTCAATGTTTGGT
Source organism: Petaurus breviceps papuanus (assembly GCF_028583685.1). Lineage (NCBI taxonomy): Eukaryota > Metazoa > Chordata > Mammalia > Diprotodontia > Petauridae > Petaurus > Petaurus breviceps. The sequence goes on from NW_027185889.1 coordinate 23,067,583, forward strand.
AGAGCTGATTAGGAAGCATATTACCTGCTATGAAACTCAAAGTAAATGGTTTTTGTCTCTCAACTTATATTGCATCAATCAAGTATCACAGCTCAGTGACTGTAATACCATTATGCTTTATTTTAATTGGCTATGCAGTTTTGACTTATTCAGGTACACTGGGGTTATAGATTCTTCCATGCAGGAACAAGATGCACATTCGTCAAGTTACCTGTCCACCATGAAAATAAAAAATCCTTTGCTTCTGTAAAACACAGAAATAATTTTTGGCTAATTGTGTGGCTCATTATTAATTCCTTTATGGGTCAGACAAAATTCGAGTTAGTCATTATAGAAAATTTTCACAAATTAAGATGATTCCTAGATCATGTTTTTCAACTTGTGATTAGAAGCCATTATGAAGAGCTGAAAAATCTAAGGCTTAGTAAATATTTTGGAAGGGAGGTGATCTCTGAAAGTTGTCACCCTCCAAAACAGTAGAAATGAATTTTCTATTATGAAAATTCTAAATGAATTAGGTCTAATGCATATAAGCTGTCAAAACATCCCTCCTTCTGTGCATGTATAGATTATAAAGATACATGAATTCTACATGGTCAACATGGAGTTCAGTCACTAAAAGAAGATTCACTATCTGAACTCTCTTTGGCTTCTGCTTCACCTTCCCCATCAGGCACTGGGGCATCTGGCCTCCTAAAAGAGAAGAAGGGAAAAGTTTTTTAAATGTTTTTTTCCAGTTGAGCAAAGAACTTTACTAGCTGTAAATGAAATTCATCTTAACATACAGTATTTCTAGTAACAAGGCTGCCAAGCCTGCCGGGCTTAATTGTGGGAGTCTCCCCCTCAACTACCACGGAGCTGTCCTCTCTGGCACCTTCGGCATCCCAGGGATTAAGTGCAATTCCTCCAGAGCCCACGCACTTGACTTTCCTTCGCCAGTCCTTCCATAGTTTGCTGCTTCAGCACTTTCTGCCTCTCATTGCCATGGAGATGGGGTTGCAGACAGAGATGGGAGCTGTAGGGGCAGGCAGGGCAAGTGCTCAATGCCAGAAGGCTCCAAGTGAGGGAGAGGTACAAGAGAAAGGAAGGAAAAGAGGGATGTTCAGGAAAATCTTGAAGCTTCAGGATGGACAGCAAATTCAAAGGGGCCTCGAGGAGACACACATAACAAAGATGCCAAGTGGGTAAGGAAAAACAAAACCCTCAAGGCAGAGCGTGTAAAAAACAATTTCCTGGGGACCCCATAATATTTCCAAGGAGTGCTAGAGAGACATAAGCATTCCTGCAGAAGGGCTTCATCAGTTGAGATGTTTTTAAAAGGTCATCATAACCACAGCTGAGGCTGCTTAGATCCCTGGTTTGTCCTGCCACTGTGATGACAGAGTCTCTATGTTTTAATCAGGCCAGTAAAATTCCATGGGCAGGAGAAAACACATCTGAGTGAGGGGCCAGCAAGAAGTACAGAAAGGGTATAATACAAAATTGCCCGTTTTAAGTCAAAAGAAACCCTCCGAGTTTTCATTTCTTTCTAAAAGTCTCTTTGGGCCCCTTGTCCCTTGGAGACTTAGTGCCTCCAGTGAATTCACCTTTTCTTTGATGAGACTCACGGGCACCTGGATTTCTTTGGAAAACCTTGTCTAGAAGCCCCCTCTCCAGCTGAGGCTTCCTTTAAGTCCTAACTACAAACCCGCCTTCTACGGGAAGCCTTTCCCAACTCCTCTTAATTCTAGAGCCTTCACTCAGTTAATTATTTCCTATTTCTCCTCTCGTCGATTGTCTGCATATATTTCTAGTCTCTCTTCCATTGTCCTGTAAGATCCTTGAGGGCAGGCACCCTCTTTTACCTCTGTCTGTATCCCTAGTGAGGAGTACAGTACCCTGCACACAGTAGGTGTTTAATAAATGCTTACTGACTGGCTGAATGCACAACATGCCGGGACAGGCTCGATGGGTCCTGTCCCAGGCTCCTGGCCGCTCCTCCTCAGCAGCTTCTCCTCTTCCACTATTCACTCCATCCGCCAACATCATCCTGTCGAGGTCCTTGCTGCTTTCTCCTTTTGTCCAAGACACTGCCCCTCCTTTCTTGAGATGTTTGATACCCACCTCAGAGCTTTCTTCTTGGACCCAGATGCTACACTCATACTCACCAGCATAAAAATCCAAGCTGGTGTTTGCCCTAACACCTTGGGCTCCCAGATCATGGCCCCTTCAACTTCTGTGCTCTCTCTCTACCTCTTGGTGTAGTCATTGGCCCCAACTGCTCCATCTCTGTGACCCTGCACTCTGATCAGAATCTCCTATCATTCCACTGCCTCGCCCCTCGGAACTCCATTTGTCTTCCTCACCACATCATTCACTCCCTCCGCGTCTCCTTCCTCCCAAGTCTCAGCCCAACAGTTAGTGAGCTTACTCACGCACCACCTCTGAGCCCAGAAGCCTTCTGCTATTCATACCCTGCTACTCTCTGACCACCTCAGATCACTCCCACTACCCATGGTCTTTTCTATCATTCCCAAGATGCTCTAGATATTACTGAAGGAATTTTTGTAACTACCAATTGATTCCACTACAAATTTATGCTAAAATAATATTAGCCGGGGCGGCCAGGTAGCACAGCGAGTAAGAGCACCGGCTCCAGTGTTGAGAAGACCTGGAGATCAAATCCCGGGCTCAGACACTTAGCACCCACCCAGAAACACCTGGCCCTGTAACCTTGAGCAAGTTACTTAACCCCAATTGCTTAGGGGCAGCCAGGTGGCTCAGAGAGTAAGAGCACCGGCTCCAGTGTCGGGATGACCTGGATCAAATCTGGGCTCAGATACTCAGCACCACACCCAGAAATAATAACTGGCCGTGTAACCTTGAGCAAGTTACTTAACCCCAATTGCTTTAAAAAAAATAATAATAATATTAGCCAATATTCATACAGTGCTTTAAGATTTGTATAAACACTTAACACAATACGTTAATTTGATCTTTAGAATAACCATCTAAGGAAGATACTATTATTATCCCCATTTTACAGAGGAAGCTAGAGCACAGAGAGAGTCCTAGTATTGACTGGGCCTCATCTATTGCATGGATTCTTCTTTCTTTTTTTTTTTTTTTTAAAGCAATTGGGAGAATCCAATTTTTCCCTGTCTTCCTTACCTAACACCAAAATGACACATAGTAAATGCTTAATAGTTGTCTGTTGATTGACTGATTGACCAATAAGTAAAACAGTAATAAATAGTTTACCATATATCAGAAGTCACAGAATTACAGTGTTGGAAGAAACTTTGGAGATGAGCTAGTCTACCAGGGACCTGAACAGTAATCCCTACTGTGATATCCCCAGAAAGCAGTCTTCAAGGAATTCACCACCCCCTCATATAAAAGTCCACTTCACTTTTGGAAAGTTAGGAGCTCGTAGGAGCAATAGCATCTACATGGGCCAGTTTCCCAGGTTCTAATTTATGTTCCATTTGCACAGGATATGAACAATCAGCTAGAATCAGCCACAACTATGAGTGGATTCTAAGGTAACATAGTAATAAGTCAGGCCTACACAACTGAGACTGACCCAGTTGGCCAAATAAAAATTGGCCACAAGAGTGGAGGTAGCAGGTATATTTTTTCCCTTGGCTCTCCTTAGACCATATAGATACTTTCTTACCAATTACAATGGAAATAAAAGGTAATTTCTTGGCAAAAGGACATAGATACTAGAATATTCCATTTTCCAATTATGGGCCACATCAAAATTGGATGACCATCTAAGACAGTCCAAACAAATAAAAATAATATATCTAAAAATTATTTTAAAATTATCTAAAATCTGAAAAGATTAAGAGTTTGAGATTAAGAGAAAGGAGCCATAAGAAATGTAAGAATAGGAAATCAGCAAAGGGAAGAAATCACCTTCCCTCGACCCTACTTACATATATCTAAGTCTGGGTTAGGCTGGTTTACCTAAATCTTAACTTCTAATCCAGCCCATGTGTTTGCTTTGGGGATTAAAAAAAAGACCCCAAGAAAAGTGTAAGGGCATTTTTAAAGCCTATATCTCTGCTATTTAATGGTATTTTCCCCACATACTCAGAGTGGAAAGGAACCTTGCTTTTTCAATTTCAGAATGATGTACATATTGGAAAATTAAATATATGTCGAATACAAAATCATATTCTATACCTTAATCTTGACTCCATGCAAGAATCTTACATTTAAAACTTACTTTAATAGGATGACAATATTTTTTAAGACATCTGCTATGTTGAACCAGGATGCTAAAGTAAAGCAATCCTTCTCCTGTGGTTTAACAGAATATTTTCAATTCAAGTTAAAAACAAACGACAACACCTTGCTGCTAAAATCTAGAAATGAAGATATCACATTTATGTGTCATATTTAAACTATCTGAATGGCATTCACCAAAAGGAACAAATACATCAGCAAGATCTAGAAAAATTCCATAGCTATGGGATAAATCAGTAGTAGAGAATCATATATGCATATGCTAACAATTTTTTAACTTTTAGTTACAGAACTTTAAAAATTTCGTTTGAGATGGACCACATCTGGCAAGCACATAACATCACCAGAATCTAGGTTACATATAAATTCTTAGAGTAAACTAAAAAGATAACTTCTAAGCCTGAATCTTTTATGAGGGTAAGCTCTCTTAAATGAGGTTAAATTCATCTTCAAAGAAGGAACTGATACATCCTTGACTGAACAGAACCAAAAACAGGAAAAAGACACAAAAAAAGCACTCTTGGCTATATGAAGTTAAACTTCGCTGATTTAAAATCCTTTGTTAAAGACAGCATCTTCCTGTTATACTGACATAGAACGCTTCAATCATTTTAAGGGCATGGAAAGCATCTGAACCATTCTCAATAAGAAAACCTATTTATGCATGTAGACACATAGTTAACAAAAAAGTTCCTGTCTGCTTTTTAACTCAAAACAGTTGAACAGCCTGTTCCAGTTCCATAAAAAAGTAGTTTTAAAATCATTTGGGGCTCAGATTAAGTAGACTAAGTATGAACATAACTTTTAGGATATCCTAAGTAATATGGGATAGGGCTACCATGAAAGATCCTTTTCAAACTCTACATCAAACATCTTATACGTTTTAGAAAAGCAATAAACGAGTCAGAGGGCAATAACAGCAAACACATCCCACTTCGTTTGATATGTTATGACTGAACTGTCTTAAGTCCTCAATGTAAGCCTTTGAGTAGCATGGGGAACTTAAAGAAAGTTAGAAAGCTGACCAGGGAAACAGAAAAGAGAAACCACATGGAATCCTCACAGCATAGTGGCATTTCATCCAAACTTGATCCAGCCTCAATAGGTGGTCTTGAAGAAAGATCAAACCACCAAGACTCCTGCACTCAGTTTGCATTGGCTATCTGATGATCCACTGGGAGCCTAGGTCCATTAATTCCTATTCTCATATCAATGGAGTTAGTTTTGCTGAAAGGTTTAAAATAAGGCAATTATTGAGATGTGTAGTCATAATAATTCAATTACAGCTCGACTTTGGCCATACCAATATGCTACAAAACAACCCAGATTAAGAATAAGCTCTGCCAAATTTCAATTTCAGAAATCTGTTCTTGTGAAAGCACACGATATATGCTATTTTTCTCAATAGTTTAAGAAAATACATGAAAGCATCATAAAAAAAACTTATTTTAAATAGCAGTATCTTCAGTAATGACAAAGATATATTTCTGAATGAAGAATTCAAATAAATTAACTTCTAGGCAAGATCCACTGTAAACTTTCCATTGTCTCTTTCCCTCTTACTGTCAGTTTAATATCCACTAATATATCCTTCCATACAGCTTTATATATCATTGGCAATCAGGGACTAGGTTTTACCTGGAATATAAAATCAATTTTGTATTTGAGAAAATAGGAGGTAATTTTTCTTAGAAAAAAATAAAGGAACCTAAACCTGAGATTTTTGCAAAATTCTATCTTCACTCAAAAACTTTCCCCCAAACCCAACTTAGAAAATAAAACAATGGTACTATGATAATTATTTTTCTGAGAAAAAAGCCAGAACGCCTTCCTATTGTCACACTGACTTAGTTTTCAGGCTAACCTTCATCAACACTATCACTTGATTTTCAGTAGTTCTTTCTCTACAAGTGAATCAAACAGAATTCTTGGACATTTATTGTAAACTTTCATTTTGTTCTTTTGTTTTTTCATGCGAGCAGAGCAGCACTGTTTCTACCAGCCGTCATATGAGTCTGTAGAGATACACTTACTACCTAAGGCTATAAAAACTTGTGTGTTTAGACTTTTAAAAACAAAAGACAAACAGAACAATCTCTACCAAAAGTTCTTGGCTCAGGCTTCTTATGTACGAAGAAGTCTAAATGAGAGATGGGAAGGGGACTTTCTTCAGTTGGCACATGGTGCTGACCCTTCATCATCTCTCTTTCTTGGCCAAAAGCAAGGTCTTCAACTTTGATATAAAAATCATTTACCAACTGTCAGAGCTGCTCCATCAATAGAAAGCTGAGGCCATTTATCATCACATATAGCTGTGCAATATATACTTTGAGTGGCTTTTCTACTAGTGATGAGATGCACTGAGCTAGCCACATTCTCTCACCCAAACCCCCTTGTGACAAATGGCATGCATTTGTGAGAGAGCAAGCCAGGACTGAGGTTGTCGATTGTGGTTGAATAACAGTTTTTCCTCTGTGAAAAGCTAAATGGTTACTGGAATTCGACCCTAAAACCTTGGCAATCATCTTCCTACCCAACGTTTCCCAACTTTCTCAGTCATTGACATGCCTATGAACACACCAAGGGGAGGATTTTTTCTTTCCTGGCTTGGAATCCATGGATCAAACCAAGTGCCCCACTTCTAAATGCATTTTTATATATAATAGTACATTATCCAGAAGAATGTTTCCCTCTCCAATGTTTCCTATGACCATAGTTCACCTAATCTTGATCAAAAACTGGCAAAACAAAAATCAAGTAGGGAAATCAGAAACATTATGACACATCGATTCCAGTCACATTAAAAAAAAACAACTCTAGTCAAAAGGCACAGAAATAACTACTCTAATTCATAACTTTTTTTCTCAGGATGATACCTTAACTTTATCTATATGGTACAGAGTTTCAAACTGCTTTTTAATGCATTATCTCATTTGATTCTCACAAAAAGATGATAAAAATTTGGGTGGGAATTGGATTCAAATTTATCTTTGTAAAGATATTTTTGTACCACTTATCTGGTATTCAACATGTCTAAAGCAGAACTCAATTATTTTCACCCCCAAACCACCTCTTTTCCCAATTTCTGTCAATGACAATGCCATTTTCCCCATCTCTGGGTTCATATGGCAATCATCCTTGACTCCTTGACCTCTCTCAGCTCACACAGTCCATCAGCTGCCAGGTCTTGCCCTTTCTACCTTCAACAGCCCCTTCTCTCTCCTCACATAGACATGGCGAGTTCAGAACCTTACTGCATCCTGTCTAGACTATTCCGAAGACCTCCTCATAGGTCTCCCTGCTTTGAGCATCTCCCCATACCATTCTCTCCTCCCTACAGCCATCAGGGTGATTTTCCTGAAGCACAGATCTCACTATGTCACTTGCCCTGGTCAATACACTCCAATGATTGCCTGTTGCTTCTAAGACAAAAATAAAAATACTAACTCCTCTGTAGCATCTTTAAAGTCCTCCATGACTTGGAGTCAGCCTATATTTCCTTTCTCACTGTATGTTACTCCCTTTTGCACACTCTATGACCCAGCCAAACTGGCCCCCCCACCTCCATCTCCATGCCTTGGCCCTCTCCTCCTCCCTCCTCCTTAGGACACGCTCCTTTTTCTCCACCTCACAGAATCTCTCTTCAGGAAGCTTCAGGATGCATCTCAAGCACTGCCTTTTCCACAAAGCCTTTCCTGATTCCAGATCAGGTAGTGCCTTCCTTCCCTAAGCACCTTGTTTATTCTGCACATGCTTATGTATGTGTATATGATGTCTCTCTTGGTATAATGTAAGTTCTTTCAGAGTAGGATCATTTCATTTTTGTCTTTGTATCTAGGGTTTAGTACACAGTAGACACTTAATGGATGCTTGTGGATTGAATTAGGTATAAAGTAAGTTTTCAAAAAAATTTGCAAGCTCTCAAAGAGTATGTGAAAACACACTCCAAATCACTAATAATAAAAGTGTAAATAAAACCATCTTTGAGGGTTTCACTTCATGCCTAGCAAAGAGGTAAAGGAGACAAAAACAGAACCTTAATTCCAAGGAGTTGTGGGAGGGCAAGTATATTGGTGTGCCACTAGTGGCATTTCAACGGAGTTCTGGTTTGGAAAACAATTTAGTCATGCAAAAAAAGGGAACTAAACTCTTGATACCCTTGACTCAGTGCAAGATGATACAGGACTGACCTCACTGACCTCAAGGAGGTCAAAGAGAAAGGATCACTGCTATACATTCAGAACTTTCATTAAGTTAGATGGATCTTCCCTTCCCTTCATCAAAACACACTGGATTCCTTGAAGGCAGGAATCCTGATCTACTTTCCTTTGTACCTCCTGTAGCAAATAGCAGAGTGGGCACTTGATGCAAGTTTGTTACAAGGGTTAATAAATGAAAACTGGTTATGTCTGCCTAAACGGTATTGCTAACACATATCCCCTTCTACGTTCAGATACACAAAAACATCACCTTAAAGAAACTTGCATGGAACATGCACTCAAATAACTGTTGAATGAAAGACTTTTAGAGTATCAATTTATGAGAGAAATAAATTTATTATAGTATCATTTATTATTACACTATTATTATTCTTTGCCCAGGTTTTACACCTTAAGAAAGCATATGTATAACAACCACTGTTAATGAGGGCCCACTGTATAGCAGAGGCTGAAACAATGGAAGGCATGGCCATTACTGAATATACTGTATAAAGTGATATCTTAAAATATATTTTTATGACTACCAACTAGAGGTTGGACATGCTTTCAACTCATATTAAATGCACATATGAATCCAACATGGGGAAGGTAAGGGAGTAAAGGTATCATAAAGCACCTACTATCTGCCAGGCATTATGGTAAATGCTTCTTAATTTTTTTACAAGTATTTTCTCATTTGCTCCTCGCCACAACCCTGGGAGGCAAATGCTAGCTCTTATTATTCCCATTTTACAGTTTAGGAAACTGAGGCTGAAAGCAATTAAGGGACTTGACCAGGGTCACACAACTAGTATGTTCGAGAATGAATATGAACTTAGATCTTTCTGAGTCCAGCCCTGGCACTCTGTCTACTATGTCACCAGCTTCCTCTACAACTTTAAAAGTGTACATCAGACAGAGATCCAAGAACAAATGGTGCATACGGTAGTGATGCTTCGGTAGAGATATGGAATTAGTTTTGATTACTGAACTACTGAGACATGCCAGTGTTTGAACTGTGTGTTATCAGGAAAATGTGATTAAGGATCCAAACAAGTCAACTTTTTTCTGAGTCTTCCATTTCACAATTTGGTGGGTAGAAATAACAGAGAATTCAGACATCTGTATGTTTTTAAAGCATGTGCACTCCTTGTAAAGTTCAGAGCCACGCAAAATTGCAAGGTCTCACAGCTACAGCAGAACATAAGACATGAATGATGACGACTAAATCGTTCAGAATATCAGGGTGAATCAAAACAGGAGTCTCTCTACAAGAATTCTGAGCAGCTCTGAAGAGGCCAATAAGGTTGACAAGCCACCAGATTTCTCTGAACAGAACAGACTTGATGAGGGTAGGGACTGTCGTTTCCCTTTCTTGGTACCCCCAGTGCTTAGCATAATGCCTGGGACAGAACAGGTACTTAATAAGTGTTTGAATGACTGACTAGAAGAGAATCTTGTTAAAACGTTTAAACCACACATTTTTACACCTCTGAAAACAAACACATAGGTTTTGCAAAACTCATACAAACCAGTATCTATTTTCTGTTTGTTAATCACTATTGTGGAGACTCAGGAAAACTAACCCTGTTATTTCTTTTCTTTTTGGAGGGGGGAAGGCAGGGCAATTGGGATTAAGTGACTTGCCCAAGGTCATACGGCTAGTAAGTGTTAAGTGTCTGAGGCTGGATTTGAACTCAGGTCCTCCTGACTCCAGGGCCAGTGCTCTATTCACTGTGCCACCTAGCCACCTCCCTGTTATTTCTTAATTTGGTAAAACTCAAATTCTTAGCACTCTGAGATCTTCAATGAGAAATTTCTAAGTATTATGAAGACTAAAAGAAAGGGAGCTAAGGGAGAAAAATAATAGCTTGTTCTTCTATACTACCTTTCCCTTCACAATTCTGCCTTATTTTTGGAAAATCCATTAGCTATTGACAGCTCCGTTTATTAACAAGCTCCTAAAACTCTTCACTAGATGATTAAGGTTGTTTTAACTAATCATTTGATTATTTAATGTAGCACTTTGTCCCACAAGTGTAACCAGAATGGACAATTTATAAAGGAAGCTTATTCATCCATAAAAAAATCAACAAAGAAATGAAACTTTTTTCATTGCTTTGGATAAATTCACTTCATAAATAAGAACCTAATTAGCATTCTGTTGGAAGAGTTACTTACTCAAGAAGATCTGGGTCTAGTCCTTCAGATATCATTTTGTTTCTTATTGCCATCACAGGAACACCCTGAAGCAAAGAAACATGGAGAGAATACAAACATCAGAAATGTCTACTTACACAATTTACCACCTCATCTTGACCACCCACTCCATATGTGATCTTCAGGTCTACCCTTTGTAAAAAGTAAACTATATAAAACCAGGGGGACTGTGAACTATTTTTTTTTAAATTGTAATAACTGTATTTCAATATAATTGATTTCCTTTGTAATCCAATGTATTTTTAAAATATATTTAAAAACCTTATTTTGAGAAGGTTTCCATAGATCCATTTAGCCAGACTGCCAAAACTCTAAAAAAGTTAAGAACCCCTTATATAAAGCTAGGCACTAATGGGTACTTAAATGCCTTCTGAGGCTATGAATCATTTTCCAGCTTGTTCTTATAATTTCAAGTTCTTCCTTAAGCACACCACTGTTAGATGAATGATAATTCACATTATTAAACCACAGGGTAACAACTGTTGTTGACACTATTCAACATATGCAGTTGAAATCGAAAATATCCAACTGGATAATCATTAAGGGTGACTTCTCTGTTCATCTTTTTTTTTTTTAACCAGATCTGTGATTTCATCCACGTAAGGGAGTTTTAATGAGGAACCTGAGGGACAACTGGTATGCAACTTAAGTGTTTTAAGAGGGAATTTAAGAGGAGAAGTGACTCGTCCAGGGTCACAGAAGCAGTATGTGTCAGAGGCAAAACTCCAACATAGTTTTTCCTAACTCTGAGCCTTGCTTTCTATCCACCAAGCTATGCTTTTCCCCAATGGGTTGAAAAGAAATCGAAGTCGAGAGAATGAAAAAGTTACCTGCTGCTGCTGTTTTATATTAAGTCACTTCGATTTTAGTCATGATAACCTGAATAATCAGCAACTTCTTCACACTACTAAGCCTGAGGTCTACCACTGCGATTTAATGACCCATGATCAGCAGTTGGACAATTCATTATTTGAGGGAGGGTCTGAGGAGTGCCCCAACGTCATCGGTCATCACACACCTATTCTGTGAATGAGAGGAACTTGTTTTGCAATATGCTGAGCCTGGCACTTTTAGAATGCCAAGCTTAATTTTAAAATATATTAGTAGGAACACCAGAGAGCTAACAGAGGAACTGTAAGATGCAAGTTAAAGCCGTATTTTTAAAAAGAGACTTCTCAGCGTCTATAACATTGCCCTGATGATACGAGGGCTTTCTACGCATCCAACTGCTTGTTTTAATTTGACTTTAGCATAATCCACAGGCTATCACTGGAAAGGTTATACAAACAAGATGAGTCCAAGAAAACAGAAAAGGAGGGGGAAGGAGAAAAGGGGAAAGAATGTTTCCTAAAACATGGCAAAGGGAACGAAAGTAGAGATAGGGATTGACAGATTAAGGAGCTTGGATTCATAAGCACTTTATATTAACATGTTTCCCAGAACTGGTGGAAAGCCATTTCAGGAGAGATGTGCCTGGACTACGGAAGAACTCTGGTCCAAACTTGATATAGTCAATGTTAGAGAAAAAAAATTTAACAAACTACCTTTTCAGCATCTGTCCTGCTAAAGACTTCACCAAGATCACCACCTTTATACTAAAGACATAACGCATGACCCCTAAGAATACCTATGGATCATCTGCCTCCAGAAGGAAGGACATTTTGAGCTTCCACTAATACTGCCCAGAAAATTTGTTCTTGTACTCTATTCTGCTTCAGAGGTCAAGAAACACTGCCTGGCTTGTTAAACATCCAAAAGAGAAGAGTCCCATTTCTGATTTCCAAAGGATGGAGCTACTGGTGGTCTAAGGACGACATGAGCGACCTCAAAACCTAAGTATACTGAGCTGTGGGATTTTTTTTGGCATGGAGCAATTGTAGCATGTCCAAGGTAAGTAAAGAGGAGGAGAAAAGGCAGCCATAGGGCTGATGTTCCAGAAAATCCCGTCTGGACTTGCGTCACTGGAGAAAGTGTATAAAGAAGCCAAACTAGTGAGATTATAACTGCAGCACCAAGAGTTAAATATAAGTTCTTTATTGCATCAGAGAAACTTATGTTTGGGAGTTTAAAAGTTAACAAGATATACACTGATCTGTTATTAGTGTTAATAGGAAGTGCCCTGCTAAATCCCTTTATGCTCTGTTGAAATTTTCCTAAAAGTTTAACTAAGAGTAGTATTAGGGGGGAAATTTTAAGGGCCCTTTATCTGTTTTAAGATACAGAAATTCTGCGTTTAAGATATAGAAATTTCTTTTCACAATATCATCACAAAAAAGCAGAATCACAGAGTTGGAAGGGAACACAAGAGATCATGTATTTCAATCAGCACCTGAACAGGAATTCCCACTGCATGATTATCCAGTCATTGCTTAAAGACCAGCAGAAAAGGGCATCTTCTGAAGACAGCCCATCCCACCTCGGAACAATTCTTCACTGGTAGGAAATGGTTCTTTATATGCAGCAACTTCTGCCCACCCATTAGTCCTGGTTTTGCTGCCCGGGGGCCAAATAGGCCTCAAGCCTCCGGGCACACAATAACCCTCCAAACCCCCAGGAGTCTGCTCTCTCCTCAAGTCTTCTCCAGGCCAAACGTGAAGCTCCCTCAGCTGCTCCTCCTGTGGCATGGCCTCCTTGCCCTCACCACGCACGATGGAGGTACTTGACTTGGCAATGTCTCCCTTCAAATGTGGTGCCCAGAACTGAACACATGCTCCAGATGTGGTGGGACCAGGGTGGAGTGCACTGGGTGTATCAGCTCTTTCACTGTAAACACAATGCCCTTCTTAATGTAATTTAAGAAACTGGCAATTTTTCTGGCCGTTGTGTCACACTGGTAACTCGTGTTGAATTACGACTGTAATTACAGCCCCTGGCTCTTATGCCCAGGCCTCCCCTTCCTTCTCTTCATGCAGTTGATTTTTTTTTAACTCAAGCATGCAGTACATTTTGTGATTTTTCTCCTAGATTTGTAAACTTAAATGACAACAATTTAATTAACAAATAAAGAATGGAAAATCTGAAGACTATTTACCCTATTATGTTAACAAAAGAAGAAACAGCTTGCTAAATTGATGGGTAGGATTTAATAAACCTTTGCAGCCTATTGTTTGGGGGCAGTGAGGATAGTCAGCACTATTGTCTAGATGCCAGAGCATGGGTGCGGCCATGAGGCCAAACGTGGCCCTCTAGGTCATCAAGTACAGCCCCTTTGACTGAATCCAAACCTCACAGAACAAATCCCCTCAGTTAAAAGGATTTGTTCTATAAAACTTGGACTCAGTCAAAAGGCCACACACAAGGATCTAGAAGGCCCACATGTGGTCTCCAGGTCACAGGTTCCCCACCCTTGCGCTAGAGCTTCAGCTGGCATAAAAGACCAGTAAGTAATTATGGCTGTCTTGACCCACCTTCTTCTTGGCTCTATACATGTTAGCAATCTAGTCATATATGAGATGGTGCCTGCCTGAGTATTATGAAATGTTGTAGCAGCTTTTCCCTGAGGGTGAAGACTTTTATATAAAATATCCTACACAGTAGAAAGAAAATCGTTATTGACCAAATCATGATATGCTGGCACAAGCTAGTCTGTCAGCTTTCACTGGACACATGAAAAATCTGAAGCTTCAAAATGAAACACCCTTCAGACACAAACTACTCAGTCACTGTGCTCCAAGTTACTTACTTAGAATAGTGATGTTTAAAAAACAAGTAAATATTAGACTCAGGGCAGCTAGGTGGCGCCACAGTGTACAAAGCACTTGGCCTGGAGTACGGAAAACTCATCAGATCAAATCTGATCTCAGACACTTAGCTGTGTGACCTTGGGCAAATCACTTAACCCTGCTTGCCTCAGTTTCCTCATTTGTAAAATAAGCTGGAGAAGGAAACGGCAAACCACTCTGTTATCTTTGCCAGGAAAACCCCAAATGAGGTCACAGAGTCAGACACAACTGAAAAATGACTGAACAAAAACAAAAATATTAGATTCACCATGATCAACTTATTGTCTATTAGCAAAGACTCAGGTTACCTAACTTGAAACTAACATCTTTCAGAGTGTGGAGGTAAAGAGAAACTTGCAGATATCAGAACAACTACTGCAATTTGACCAAGGGCAGGCTTCTAAGGAGTTCAGTTCTAACTTTTTAAATTACATCCATACACAGGTGAAAGACTTAGAATTTAGACTAGTTGGGTTTGGGTTCCCCTAAAAGATGGGCCTCAAAGATTTTAAAATCCTTCCCACCAATTTATCAAGCTACATCTTCCTTTGTTAATATAACAGGGTAAATGGTCTTCAGATTTTCCACTCTTTATTTGTTAACCACAAAAGAATGACTGAACCTTAGACTATTTCCCCATCTGTAAAATGGGGTAAATACCTGTAAGGATCTACTTCTTGGGGTGCTGTAAGGCTCTAATGAAATAATCTACATAAAGCACTTGTTATATTCTCATCATCATCAAATGGGCATGAAGAAATCCAAGGTTAGGCCCAAGAAAATATGAAGCTGGATAATCTATTATTGGGAACTTATTTATGCAAAACAAAAACCAACAAAAACCAGGTTAGCAGTCTAATCAAATAATTTTAAAGACCAAGAATAGGGTCAGTTGGTACATGAGAAATTTGCTTCCATTCCTAAGCCTCTTAAGAAATAATGTCAACTGACAAGTTCAATGCAGAGTATTTGTAACCTGGCAACTTGAAGGATCACTGTGATAGTTTCATAATGGGGTTCAATTTTTGCCCTCAGAAAAGTATGCATCATACAAAACCTTCAAGGGCTAAAATTTAGAGAAAAAGACACAGCCCCTGGCCCGCAGGGAGGCCTTGGTTCAGAATGATTTTAGGCGCTTTGGTACAATGGGAAAAGTACAGGTCTTAGGGCCACAAGGCCTAAGATCAGATTCTGTTGGATTTCAGGTAAATCAATTTTAAGCACTTGTTCCTTATTTGTAAAATGATTACAAAAGATGCTTGCACTATTCACCTCACAGGGTTGAAGTGAGGATCAAATGAAAAAATACCTGAAAAGTGAGTTGTAAATCTTAATATGCTATAGAATAGAAGTGGTTATTCCTTGAAGAAAATGGTTTTCAGATGGTAGAAGACAATTTTTCTCCCTCATCAAGACGCAAAACCTAAAGTCTAAAATCCACTTTGCACTTGGCCTGGTAAATGAGAGGATTACATTTTTGAAGAACCAGGTTTTTTTTTTTCATACAGCATTCCTTACTGTTAAAAAAAAAAAAGGTTCCTGAAAAGCTGTATATAAAGTGCTGTAAACTAACTGATTTTGGACACTTTGAGGGAGTTGATTATTTAATGGAATTCTGTGGAGATTTTTTTATGATGAGAATACTCACCCACTAAATTACACATTGTGTAAGTTCTGTGTTTCTCATATCAGGTTGTCTTTAAAGGGCTCACTTGTCCTTACCTGTTCCTATTTCTCACTGTTTGAAAGCATCTGAAAGAAACACCACACAGTCCCGCAGTAAGGACTAGGATGAATGCCCGATTGTTCTCCTTGGAAGGTAATCCTATTCCGCAGGAGAGAATTTGCTTTGAGTAGCTTTTCAAAGAGGATTTTGCTTTGTCCCTTTCAACTCCATCTCTTTGGTAAGCAATGGGCCCCTTTACAGACAACCAGCTGGGGAAGGATGCTAGCTGTGGCCATGGGACAGAGTACAGTTCATTGATCCATATGGAAACTGGAGTTATGACACAGACTCTAGCCAATGGAATTAATCACAGGCCAATATAACTGGGCAGGAAAGAGATAGAAAGAAAGTATGGATTTATCACTAAATCATATGAAATGTTAGTGATTAGGCCATACTGGACACAGGAACCTGGAGGCATTAAAACAAAAATCAAGTATTGAGATTTAGGCCACTTCAAGCATGTATATGGTGGATGTAGACAATTTCTCAATTGGTGGCATTGCTTCACTTCAATTGAAAAGTCATCATATGCCAAAAACTGTAATTACTTTGATAAGCATCTTTCCTTGAACATAAACATTTCTGTTAGATTACTAAGAGAACAGGAAGTTGTTAGTAAAGGTCTTTAACCTTTAATGGTTTAATCAAGGCAAACTGTCTTATACTTTCCTGTAGCTGTATACCATATCAGAAAGGCTCATATTACCAAGAATCCTGGCTGGAGCACATGAGAGGGTGGTCTCATACCAGACAGAAGATTGGGTCAGGGCTCCTTTCTCTACTACCTCAAGTCTACTTTCCTTTCACTGTTCCTCTCTTGTTTCTCCCATCATCACCTTCCCCTAACCTGAATCTTAGACAGGCTGATAGATTTATCTTTAAGAGTAGTAGTAGGAAGGGGTGGCTAGGTGCCGCAGTGAATAGAGTACCAGCCCTGGAGTCAGGGAGGACCTGCGTTCAAATCCGGCCTCAGACACTTAACACTTACTAGCCTTGTGACCTTGGGCAAGTCACTTAACCCCAACTGCCCTGCCTTCCCCCCTCCAAAAAGAAAAAAAAAAGTAGCGGGAAGAAATATAGCTGAGATCTTCCCCCGATACACCTAATTCCTCCAAACAGGTCTAGAAAATATATCAGACTAAAGTTCTGATCAGGAAATCTAAGAATAAAATCACTGGGTCATTTTTTAGCCCAGGCTGGTATAGGGAGACAGAAATCTAAAGAGGCTAGGGATGGGATGGGATCAAGCCAGAACAATCCTATGGAACATTCCAAGGCAAGAGAAAATGTTGACAGTCAAGAAGTGGTCCCAGATGCTAAAGAGAGCGGCCTAACTTTGTGCAGCGTGCAGGAGAAATGTTAAGCTGGCAGCTCTGTTGCTCTTTCCTGGTTTTGGGTCACAAATGTAGGGTATGTGAGGAGGTGGCAAGCAAGGCAAGATGGCACTACAGCTGAGAAACAGCTGCTGGCCTTAAGCTGTATACTGAGGAAGGTGAGAAGGAAGCTGCAGCTGAGCAGTCAGGACCCCTGAAGCAGAGCAGTCTCAGTTCTACCTCTTATCCTAGTCTAAAACCTGCAGGGGTAGAACCTGGGCAAGAATCCCAGACTGAAGGGTAGCCTTTATTTCTGTTACTCAGAATCAACAGAGAGCTTTCTGCTGTCTGAGAGGTGATGAATCCAGCACAAATCTACTAGAACTTCATAGGAGGCAAGTCCACAGGTGTGCTGATCAGACCCAAATCTAGGTTAAGAATTTGTAGAGTTCAGAAGTAATCAGACATTGCCCTGGATTAGACCACTTTGAGAATGCTGAAAGCTTTCAGGTCCCCAGCCTGAGCCATCCCTAAGATCCTGGCCAATAATACAAGACTTAATACCCCAAGAAAGCAGTAGCAAGACCAGTCCAGACATTCTCTTCAAAAGTACATGGAATCTGGCCTTAACATAAAGACTCAAGTCAGGGAGTAGGTTGGAAAAGTAAGCAAACAAGAAAATAATCCCACAATAAAAAGTTATTATGGTGACAGGAACATATAAGACATAATCCAGAAGAAGAGAATGATTCCAAAACATCTACAAGCAAGAGCCTCAAAGAAAAACAGAACTTGGGCAGAAGTTCAACTTGAATTTCTGGAAGAGATAAAGCAAGAGTTTAAAAAAAGAACTAAAATGTTTTTATAAATGAAATGAGAGCGCTAGAGGAAAAAATTGGAAAAGAAATGTGAGTCATAGAAGAAAGAATTGGAAAGTAGAATTAACAGGCTGGCACAAGAGGTACAAACCCTTGCCCAAGCAAAAATCACTAAACAAGCATCAACTCCCTGAAAATTAGAATGTTCCAAATAGAAGCTAGTGACTCCATGAGGAAAAAAAGAAATTGTCCCCAAAGTCTTAATGCATCTGTCGGGGACTGCTTGCTCCCCTCCTGGCACTAGCTTAAAACTATGCAAAGATTTGGGAGACCACAGATCAAAAAATGTCAAAAAACTGGGGGGGAAAAAGTATGAGGTTCCTCTTAGTCAAATAACTTCCCTGGAAAACAAATCAAGGAAAAATAACTTAAGAAAGCATTAGCCTACCCGAAAGCTATTAGTAGAAAAAGGGCTTAGACATATTATTTCAAGAGACCATAAAAGAAAAGTGCCCATATTTCTTAAAACCAGAGGACAAAGTGGAGATAGAAAGAATCCACTAGTCATGTCCTAAAAAAAACTTGAAAATGAAAACTCCCAGATACACGAGAGCCAAGATCCAGAGCTTCCAGGTCAAAGAAATAATGCTGCAATCAGCTAGAAAGAATGAATTAAAGTACCAAGGAACCACAGTCAGGATCATGCATAATTGAGCAACCACCACTATAAAGGCACAGAGAGCTTGGCATACCATGTTCCAGGTGGCAAAGGACATAGGCTTACAACCAAGAATAAGCTGCCCAGAAAAACTGAGCAACTGGACAGGAGGAAAAAAAAAATGTACTTTTAATGAAACAGAGGCATCCCTAATAAAAAGATCAGAGCTGTGTAGAAAGTTAAAAATATAAACATAGGAGTCAAGAGAAAAAAAAAGGGTTAACATGAGTGATCACAAAGGCCTAAATAAGGATAAATTGTCTACATTCTAATATGGGGAGAAAACACATGTGTCCTCTCAGAACCCTTCAACATCAAGGATCACTGAGAGAATCTAATTAGACATAGGACCTGGGAGTGGTTTCATTCTATCAGTGATCTTAAAAGGAGAATGAAAAAGGAAGGGAAAGAGGAAGGACAGAGGTAGAAAAGGATTGGGAAAATGATCTCATGTAATGGTATGTATATATAATGATATGTATAGTGTTATGCAAGCAGAAGTCAATACAAACAAGGACAAAGGGATGGGGGAAGAGAGTAACATTTAAACTCACTGTCAGTTTCAACTGGTGAAAGGAGGAAAGAATACGTCAACACACGGCACTCAACAGGGAAGCAGGAAGAAAAGGGAAAGGGAGGAATAAGGGAGAGGGCAGATTAAGGTTTGGATCAGTCCTAAGCAAAACAAACCCTAAGGAAAAACAAAAATGTTTATAGCAGCTCTTTCTGTGGTGACAAAGAATTGGAAATTGAGGGAGTGCCCATCAACTGGGGAATGGATGAACAAATTATGGTACATACATGTGATAGAATACTATTGTGATATGATGAATGGAATACTATTGTGATATGAATAGAAAAGATGAGGACAAAACCAGGAGAATAATTTACACAATAACAATAGTGTAAGAACAAATAACTTTAAAGGACTTAGGAATTCTGAACAAAACGATGACAATGATTCCACAGGACTCATGATGAAACATGCTACCTACCTCCCGATAGAGGAGTGAAGGCCTCTGAGTGTAGACTGAGGACTTTTTGGGAACACAGCTATTGTGGGAATTTCTTTTGCTTTATTATAAATGTTTGCAACCAGGGTTACAGTTTTCTTTTTTTCTCAAGGTGGGATGTGGAGGAGATGGGGTAGAGACAAGGTGAATTTTTGCTGAATGAAAAAAAAAAGTAATTTAAAGGAACTTTTAATAAGGAGCTCCAATGTGCCAAGCATTTTATCTAATACTGTGCACCTAGAATTTCTGATATGGGTGAATACAAATAAAGATGGTTATCACCTTACCCTCAAGAGTCTGGAAATTCTATGTATTCTCTTTTTCTTATTTTATTAATAAGGGCAAGATCAAGGGAAAGAAACCAGAAGGGAGTTAGATTAAAGTTTTGAGAATCACTAAACAGGAGTATTGTTGTTAAAAGAAAAAAAATAGAATATGTCATTTAACTCTATTTTTTAAAAAGAACATTATGGTACAACTTCAAAGGGGCTCTTTGGTAGCTAGGAGAGCAGAACTTTGTACTTATTGTACCAACAACAGAATGGGAACTGAGAAGTTTTTTTAAAAGGGCTAATGCAAAAGATGTATAATCAGAGTTATGACCTTTTTCTGCTAAATGCTCCTCACTGCTAGTTGTGGCTTTTTATTTTATTTAGAGTAAACCAAAGTGAAATCTAAAACCACCCTATAAGCCACTCTCTTGCCCAAAGACCATCATCTAAATTGTGCCTTCCCCCCTTTTCTTTAATTCTATAGCTGGCTTACAAAGCAGCTGAAAAAGCTTGGCAACTATCCCCCTTCCAAAAAAAAAAAAGGTACATAAACTAAGACTAAGAATGGAAAGCTACAGCTTGAAAGGAATAGTTCTGCCAAAACTTCTACTGTCTGAATATAGCAATTCTACACATAATGGTTCACTGCCCTTACCCCTCAATCCTTATTACCTTCATAATACCATTGGCACAAAAATACATTGGATTAAATTATTTCAGAAACATATGCTCTCTTCATGCTTACTTAGCTTTACTCTTAAGAAAACTTTACGAGTGCTTTGAAAATATAAAAATATATCAGCATGGATTCTTCTCATTGTATACATATTTAATACTTTACGCATTTTCTGAATTATTTTTAAAGTGCTGGGAGAGGTGGCCCACACCTGTAATCACTGCTGGGGGTGGGAGTTGGGATGGAGGGAAGCTGGCTGCAGTATCACTTGAGTTTGAGAGTTCTGAGCTGAAGCTGGGATTAAGCTGCTTAGGTGTCTGCACTAAGTCCAGCACCAAAATGGGCAAGTCCCCAAGGGCAGGGGCCACTAGGATGCCTAAGGAGGGGCAGAGTGGCCCAGTGCAGAAAGGGACCAAGGGGATCAGCCTGTGAGTTGGCTTTTGTATTTGTAGCCTGGGTGAGATAGGGACATACAATCTCCCCCTCAGGACTACCCTTCACCCCCAAAGATACTATTATATATTCACATTTTCCTTTAAATTTTCACTTAATCTCTTTAACAGTTTATATGTTATATTATGAAAAAAAGAATTTAAGAATAAAGTGGCATGAGGTGGCTAGGTGGCGCAGTGAATAGAGCATTGGCCCTGGAGTCAGGAGGACCTGAGTTCAAATACGGCCTTAGACACTTACACTTATTAGCCATATGACCTTGGGCAAGTCACTTAACCCCAACTGCCCTGCCTGCCCCCCTCCAAAAAAGCAGCAACAACAAAAAAGGAATAAAGTGGCTTGAAATTCTTCTGCAGCTCTAACAGGGACTGCTATTTCCCATCCTGTCTTGTTGGTATATGACTATTCTTTCTAAAATAATAAAAAATTTTAGGCTCTCTTGAGGCTTATAACCAAAGATAAATATTTTCCATAGACTAAAAATACTTTATGCTAAAATAATATGAATAACAATAATCTTGACCTAACTTGACCTAAGGAATAACTACTCTTAACTGTTCACCTCTTAAAGGACCATTACATTGAATTACTATTATTATATTATTATTACATGAATGCCATTTATGTAAGAGTTTTGATTATTATAAGGAAAAATGTACTATCACAATAAAATAGAGTCGAATTATATCCCATCAACAGGGTATATGTTTTGGATGCAAACAAATTGGACATAAAGCTCCTGAGAATCACCTTTTGTGTTCTGGTCACTGCCCAGGCTCTCCTTCCCACCCTAATGCCTTCTTCCTAGTTCTCCCTTCTAATCAAACAAACTCCAAACTTCATTCTAAAGCAATTCATTCGCTCAGAGATGCGTACCTACCTGAGATGAGAAGCTAAATGTTTCTAAAATTTACCACTACATGTAAGAAAGAATAAATGGGTATGAAAGGCATCAAAAGGTCTAAGATTCTGAAAACTCCGAGCTGTTCAGTGTTCAACTATGTGTAGTATGTATGTGTATCAGGAGTGCTTAACTTTCAAGGACACCTTGGAAAACATTCAAATGGCAGCCATAACTACGACTGAATATAGCTGGAAATTAATCCTCTGTAAAATGGGTATAAGAAAAAGCTATTTAAAGGAATCAGATTTTCATCATTCTTTTCACTCACATGCACAGGATACCAAGCCATAAGTAAATACAATTCTTAGAGATCTCCAACAGAGATCTGGTGAAGTTATAAAACATCCTGAGAACTGGCTAGAAGAAATCATTTACAGCCAATAGGAACATTCCATAACATAGCAAGTTACTGTTAGTTCTTGGGATTTAGTCATCTTTAGGCACTTTGAAATAGTTGGACACATTAAGGTAATGAAAACAGGTCTGTTCTAAAGAAAATCCACGATAGCATTTTTCACAGTTCCTCTCATTAACTATCTCTCAAACCCACTCAGGCTACCTTAAGGTCTTCTGACCAAAGTGGGATTCTCACAATAGATTTGCTACATTACAGGATTGAAAAGTAATTTTACTTGTGGTCTTCTTTGCCACTGAAAATCATACTGGGATGATCAATTACAAATACTAATTGCTAAAGTCAAATGGCCTTTTCTTAATGAGTTGAATTTCATTCAAATTCTATACACTATATTTTCCCTGCTTCAAGTTCCTGGAATTTCCTCACTTGAGTTGGGGATAGGTTCTGGACTTGCAATTCACTGGTACTAGGAACTCCCAGATGAGGCACCTCCCTCTACCAATACCGATGAATGTCTTGTCTGCAATTTTTAATTAGAGAAATGACTTATCCAAGGGCACACAATTAAGAGGTGAGACCTGAAATTAGGTCTTCCAGAGCCCGTTCTCCCATCACCTCTACCACCCCTTTAACCAATTCTGTTCCTTCTTGTCTTATTCAAGACAAGCCCTTCTGTACCACATTTTAGTCATAAGCCTCAACCCCACTAGTCTTAGCTATCACTTTATGGCTAAATTTGCCTTTTTGCATTTCCTTGTTGTTCAAGTTTATCATATTTATTGCTTCTGGGTATAGCTACATAAGGCCAGTGGTTTTATGGCTGCTCCTGTTCTTGGAGACCTTCATCTTTTTTTTTGCTTTTTGGAGGGCAATTTGGGGTTAAGTGACTTGCCCAAGGTCACACGGCTAGTTTTGTGTTAAGTGTCTGAGGCTAGATTTGAACTCAGGTCCTCCTGACTCCAGGGCCAGTGCTCTATTCACTGCGTCACCTAGCCGCCCTGAGACATTCACCTTTGAGTCACAGGTTGGTCATTTCTTCTTTTCCTGTGCTGTATGCCCTGAAACCCTCTATGGTATATGGCTTCTGAAAGGCTCATCTGGGCAATTTTCTTCCTTCTCCTCCATTTTCAGTTGAAAGTCTTCTTGGTCCTCTCTACTAGACTCCAAACAATTCTATTTTCTGTACCTTACTAGGTATATTCCACACCTGCCTAAAAGTTCATCATCTTTGTCTTCAGGATCTTAATTGGAAACCTTACAATACAAACAAACAGTATCCTTTGTGCCCACATGAATTGATGAGGGCTGGAGGTTTTCCATCACATCTGAAACACATACACTGGGAAGACAAGAGACTTTAATAGGTTGGGCTGACGGCTTCTTCAGCAGTGAATCACCAAGGCCAACTTTCATCTCTTCTATAGCTGATCTGTACAAGGTGCCCTCTCTCTTGATAATACCTATGAATCCACGTCACCATTCTCTGGACCACAAGAAATTACTTTTTCCTTTGTGGAAAGAGCCTCATGCCTGTCACTCTAAATATTCAGAGGCGCCTCTTCCCTTTCATTCTCTATTTCTTCCATCTTCCACCACTCCCCCAGGGGTTAGGACTCTATGCTGCCTGATGTGCCAACCTTCCCCCTGTCTACACTAACTGCCACTGATGGGAAAAGGCAGGTCAGTCCAGCTGAGGTAGCAATGTGCCTGAAGAAGAGACTGCAATCAGCATTTATTAGGCTGGTCAAACCACTGTGACCACTGATGAAGTTGGCCTAGGATCCTGAGCACAAGAGCCTGGCAAGCAGCAGTATCCTTCAGAACCATCAGCCTGGTCTCAGCAGCCATTATCATCAGGGAAAGGAGCCCCTGAGGAGATGCAATCTAGTGACTGTGAAACGAATGTCAGCCTTACCTCCTCTTCAACCACTGTCCTGAGATCTGGCAAAGTGAGTCCTCCCCATCAAAGCCCTCTTCACATCAAGTGGCTCAACATTAGGAACTGAAAAGGCTTTCTTAATGGAAAGAAGAGTAAAAATGATGCATTCCTGTTTGCTTTGCTGTTGTGACCTACGTACCCAAGTACCTTTCCATCAGAATGGTAGTAATAACTTCCTCCAAATGTGTGGTTTCCCCCATTAGAATGTGAGCTTCTAGAGGAGGGACAGTCTGCCGTCTCTATTTGTATCCCCAGTGTTCAATATAGTGCTGTGCACTTAAATAAAGGTGTTTTCATTTATTCATTCAAAGCATTTCCTTCCTTAAAGCACATCTTCATTTTTTCTCCAAAAAAAATTTCATTTTCCTTGCTAACATGAAGAACATGGATGCAAATAAGGTTTCCATGGCTATTATGTCACATGGCTATTACAGAAATGCCAATATTGGTGCCTTTCTGCCATCTCCTGGTAATAAACTTCTTGTTCTCCACCTCTACGAGATCCGAAGCCTGGAGAGTCACTGTGGCCAGGTGCTATGTTGCCTACTGGCTCCTCTTCTTAATCAGCTGCCTCTGATGGGCAATTAATCCTCTCCTGCCAAGTCCACAGGGAAACAGGGCAGTCCTCTGAGCAAGGTTAGAAATAAGCATTGCAAAAATAGTCTGAATAGACATGAAGACACTAGAGATTGTCCTGAAAAGCAATGGGGCGTGGAGCTTGAGAATGGCTAAAAAAAACTGTAATAGAGGAATATAATGGAAGATTACTGTACCGTAAGAAAAAAATGAATATGAAGACTTCCCAGAAGCACAGCTGGATTTATATGATGTGGATGGAGAGTGAATAAAATTAGGAAAGCAATGTACACAGTAACTACCAATACTAAAAATGGAAAGACTAATACTGGATGCTCTGTAATTGTGGGGCAGCTACATGGTGCCATAGTGCACAGAGCACCAGGTCTAGAGTCAGGAAGATACATCTTCAGGAGTTCAAAACTGACTTCAGACATTTCTTAGCTGTGTGACCGTGGGTAAGTCACTTCACCCCGTTTGCCTAGGATTCCTCATGTGTAAAATGAGCTGGAGAAGGAAATGGCAAACTATTCCAATATTATAGCCAAGAAAACCCCAAATGGGGTCAGGGAGAGTTGGTTGAGAGCAACAACAAATGTAATTATGACCAATCTTAGCCCCAAAGAAGCCATGATGAAATGTATTTTCCCTCAATTCTTTAACAGACACAGGGGACAACAGCAACAGAAGACTGCATATATTGCCAGATGTGCCTAATTAAAAAAATGTTTTTTAAATTGATATTTTTCGTTTTTGTATTACTTTCATCTCCCAAAATGTCCTTTCCCCACCCTCAGCAAGACAGCCATCTTTTTAGCAAAGAACAAAAAAGGAAAAAAAAATTAGTTCAGCAAAACTAACCAGAACATCAAGTAAGTCCAACAGTATAGACAGTCTTCCATTCCTATATCCCTCCATCTTGGCAAAGAAGGGAGAAGAGGGACTGGTTAGTTTTGCTGAATTTTTTTCTTTTCTTTTTTTTTTTTTACAATGAATGGCATACAAAACAGAAGGGGAGGGGATAGAATCAGAAGTGAAAGGTATGAAACACACACACATATATGTATGTATCATAAATGTTAAAAAAAAAACCCAACAGGCTAATTGGAAAATATTTGGTGAAAACATCAAAATAGTGAAAAAAATGAAACTTGACTTTTCTCTGCTGTCCCTTGAGAGCAGGGACTGTCCTTTGCTTGTCTTTGTATCTCCAATGCTTAGTACAGGGCCCAGTACACAGTAGGAGATCAATAAATGCTTACTTAATAGCATCACAGGATCACAGATCTGAATCTGAAGGGGCCTCTGTTGCTATCTAGTCTAACCTGCTCAATTTAGTTAATATGACTTGAATCCATCCATGGAAGATTATCCTATACTTGTGGATACCTCTCCCCTGGTTTCATGCTCTGGCATACACCACCCGAATTTGTGGGTAACAACAGAAGGGCTTCTTATACTTTTTCTACTCGTGACACCTTCCTCAATTCTTAAATTGTGGATAACGACCCCATATGGGACCCACAGTTTAAGAAGTGCTGAGTTAGGGGCGGCCAGGTAGCACAGCAAGTAAGAGCACCGGCTTCAGTGTTGAGAAGACCTGGAGATCGAATCCCGGGCTCGGACACTTAGCAACCACCCAGAAACACCTGGCCGTGTAACCTTGAGCAAGTTACTTAACCCCGATTGCTTTAAAAAAAAAAAAAGAAGTGCTGAGTTAGATGAAAGATGTTATTTATTTAAATGCTGACATAGATGCATTAAAATGAAAGAATAATCATCATCACCAAAGCAAAGGACATGTTTCTTACCAGTATATGGAAAATTTAGCAATGAATTCTGTATGATTCTCTAAATACTATTTTTCTTAAATACTAATATTCTAAATACTAAATATTCTCTAAATACTATTTTTCTTTTACCTGACTATGTTCTAGCTATCTAAAATCACTCATAACCAGTTTTGAGAAAAGAGAGGAAAAAAGGTTTTGTAAAACTTTTTCTTTAAGTCCCAAATAAAATTCCATCTTCTATCAGAAGCCCTCCTCAATGCCTCTTACTCCTAACTTGTTTGTGTATATATATATGTTTGCATGTTGTTTCTGTACTTGACTGTAAACTCCTTGAAGCCAAGAAATGATTTTTGCTTTTTTTGTATCCCCAGAGCTTAGCATAGTGAAATGTTTATTGACTAATTGATTGTTAATTCTTTCCAAGAGGAAAAAAAAAGAGGTTGACATAAAACTATACTAGGGAACTGTGTTAGTATAAAGATTCAAATCTCCAAGGTTCTATAATTTTTTCAAGTACATACTTGACTACTGACATAAAAACTGTTGTTATTAAATAAGATTGAGTATTATTCTGAATGATAAAACAGAATTAATTAAGCATACTCAGGAAACAGGAGGTCAGGAAGTCTTGGTCAATCAGTTTAGTAGTCTTTCTAGATGGCAAAAAAAAGGAAAGAAAAGAAATTCTCTGAGAATTTTCAAAAGTGGCTGCTAGACAGAGAAGACAGACTAAATCAGCTTACCACTTGAACCATTTTGAGATATCTGGCATATCTTGGATCCTTGGCTACAGTTAAGATATGTTCTGCGGCTGCTTCACATTTCTGTGGTCCAGTGTCTTGTACACTCTTCTGCTGTAGAGAGTATTGTGTATAAATCTTTATATAATTCAGAAAAGGGGACTGTAATTCTATTCACAAAGGATGGTTCTTTTTTTTCTTTAATAATTCTAAAACAATTAACACACTCTAATCCCCCAAAGAAAACAATCATATTTCTAGGATTTGGATTAAAAATAAATTCAGGTATATCTCAAAATATTTATACACACCCAAATAACATTTCAAAAGAGGCTAATTTCAAGTGTGACATACTGTTTTTGGAAAGAGAAACTGTGGTAGGAAAAAAAATCTGAAAATCCTCATAACTGTTAATGTATAGGTCATATATATGAATCATGTAAAAAGACATTATTTAATGACATTTTATCATCATTACTTTAATTTTCAAACTAATCTAAATTGTTTTGGGGCAGCCAATGACATCCTTAAGTATCTAAAGTTGGCTCATCTGAATGTTTCAATTTAATTGTTTAAAGATATTTCTTCTTCTTAGAAAATGGTACTTGGGAGCATTACTGAATGGCAAAAAGAAGCCTATCTCATAGATGAAATTCTCAAGTTTTGAAAGTTTCACATACATATAATTATTGTTTTGAAGGTAGAGAAAAAGAAAAAAATTTAAAAAATATTTGGACTTGTGATTTCATCGGTGAGGTGTAACTCCCAATGTGGAAATTCTCCACACCATTCTAGACTAGCAAATGTCATTTATAATCTTAGAGCATTCAAAGGTTAAGTGACTTGCTTATAGTTACAGGGTCAGTGTCAGAGGAAAAAAATGACCCCAGATCTTCATAACCCCAAGGTTGGTCCTCTAGAGATTCATCATGTCATGCTACCTCTGAGTAAGATTCATACAATTCTCTCAATCTTTTATGTATTTCACACTGATGTATGACCTTTAAAATTAAAATAAATAAAATAAAATAAATACACACACATCATATTAACTAATTTTCAAGTAAATTGAACCCTTCTGCTCATGTAAACATTTCAGATAAAGTTAATGTTCGAGAATTTGAGCCAGTATTGATAGTTACTTTCTGTTCAATGTTCAATTCTCTAGAGCAGAATTTGTCTATAGCTTAATAAAGCAAATTTAAGCAAATCAAAAGGGACCAGAAAGTGCCAGGAAGTGAGTCATTCATTAATGAAGGTCTAACATAAGGAAATCCATTCAGGTGCAGTATGCCTGTCTTCTGAGAGTCCAATATCTGTTTTATATAGTATATGAGACTATATACTACAATCATTACAATTTAAACCATAGCCAAGTCTGACCAAAACCCCAAGTTAGGCTAAGAAGAAATGTCCTCCAAGCTCCCAAAATATCTCAAACTGTTTAACAATCCTAAATGTACTACTAAAAAATTCACACACATTTCATATTTTGTCCACATTTAGGTGAGCATGTTGAGCTGAAACCACTAAAATAATTTAAAAAAAATTCAAACAAGCTTCCAAGAATATATTTTTATTTATGGACAATAAATTTGCATAACAAAATGGAGCGAATTGCAGTGAATACACTTGCTTAATAAATTTTAATTCATAACTCTTAACTCATGCTGTAACCAAGACTTCAGTAAGGTTATATAACATTTTGCATTTCTGCCATTTAAACGACCGTCTTGGATCATCTACCATATCTCTCAACTGGCCCTAATTTTATTTCAGAACTCACCTCAATCTACATGAATTAACTATTGCTCCTATAACAAATGGTAACATCTGACCCATGAAATAAAGGTTGTGGAAAATCAGTGTGACATTTTAATTTAATGCTTCATAACTCCAAATCATGAGCTAGTTCTATACTTAGGCCATAGGTTGAGAGGTATGGATCATGAACACAATGTACATGATTACCCATCACTGCAAAGTTTTCCAAAAAAAATTTGGGGCTGTCTTATTTTAGAAAAATACAGACTTATCAACTGAGTTAATGATGGAGTCAATGCAAAAATAAAATGTGTTCACCAGCATAGCAGTATCGAGATACTTTACATATGTACATCTATTTCAAGATCATGTTGAATAGATTTAAAAAAATTAACCCAACAAATGTGCAACATTTTTACAGTCTTGCAATACATGCAATACTTTACATACATTCCAACTGAACTGATGCACACGTTTTATGTAAAATGGCAAAACATTGTATACCCACTTTATCATAGATACACCATCATTTTATAATCACCCTGAGTTTGTAAAACATGTTAAAAATCTGGTTAAGAGCAACGCTGATTCGTGTTTTTCCTAAGCAAAAAACAGAACAATAACAACAAAAACCCCCAGTCAGTAGTTAATATGCTAGGACTACATTAACTTTTCAAATACACTGTGTAGATAACATTCCATAGCACCACTTAAAAGGCCTAAGCCTGGCCAGAGCCTGGGGCATGGGGAAGAAGGGCTAGGCGTGGGAAAGAGCTGAGGAAAGGGGCCCTGCACACTCTTCTGCTCAGCAGGGGCCGAAATGAGTGGAAAGTTTGGGATGACCTAGACTTGGTATAGGAGGAGGGCCTGAGCAAGGGAGAAACTAGTGGCAGAGAGGATTTAGGTTCAAGGGAGCACTAGGTCAGAGTCTGCCATGAGAACTCAGCCTCTAGAGGCTTACATTAGAACAACTGGGCTGGCCCAAGATGACGGTGCTGAGCAAGGACCTGATGCTGACAAAGGAGAGCTAGGCTGGTCTCTGAGGAGAGAATTAGCTGAAGTTAAAGTGGGGTTTCCCATTGTGAAGATGAAAGTTTTGTTAAACTGTAGGTTAGGGCAACTTTGGTGGGATATGCCTGTACAACTAAAGCTAATTACAAGTGAGTGCATAAAGGAGACAAATGTAAAAATTTCAGAAATCTCATTCAGGGAAAAAGAAAATTTAGTTTGGTTGAAAGAACAAATAATCTCCTAAAGAAAGGAAAATTCCTGTCCAACAACTATAATTTTAAAGTTTTACCCTGCACATATTTTTGGAGGCTTTTATGATAAATGAAACTATACACTGTATACCAAACGAATATTAAATTACCCAACTGCAGGGAATTGTTTCTCTAATCTGTATCCAAAATACATGTCTGAATGTACAGCACAGTAAGTATTTTGTTCACAGTAAGTGTTGAATTAAATATATTTAAATAAAAGTCCTAAAAAAAAAAAGACTACAGACAGAAATACACAATTCCATATAGGTGAATGGATATTATTTAGTAATAGCCGTTTAAAGGATTATAAAAATGGTCTTGCTTATTATTAGTCTTTGAACTAAATACCTCACTGAAATAAATATCTGATGACAAGTCTTTATCTCAAATTGTCCTTACTGGAAAAAAAACTTAAAAAGAACTTTCAATATGCTTTGCAACTGAACAATAGCTTAAATTAAATCCAACAAAAATTGAAAAAACAAACCATTAGCTATGAGAGGTGAAGGGTAGAATCATATTCAAGACTTTTTTTTTCCTAACTCCCAATAATTCATGTTTTCCTTTTTAATAGTTTTAAGGAAAAGATGAAAAAGTTCAATTTTAATCTGAATTTGTGAAATAACCACCCTCCAAAAGCAGGCCACTTGAACAAAGACAAACAGGAAACAGAGGCTGACAATATTTTTATGCTTCATATTTTCTCTCACTTGAAATTTACAATTCGACTCTTAAACACTTTTCCATTTTTCTTTATTTCTTCTTTCCACCCTAGTTGTGCTTCCATCAGGTTCAACCATGAAGACATATTCTTTGGGGAGCAGATATTAGTCCTCGGCACTTAAATACTTACCTCAGATTGAGGAGACACAGATGAGTGTTGACCTGTGGGGGCTTCAGGACCATTTGTAACACCACTAACATTTGCAGTCGATATTTCAAATTTAACATCTTCTAGACCCGGAATAGATGACAGCTGAATATAAAAAGTAATTTCCAACATATGAGGATAATATTAAAAGCAAACCAGGTTCTAGTTATTACTGTTACAACTGCCTCATCAAGTTAGTACTTAGATCAGGGGTTTTGAGTTACATACTCTGGGTGGCGTGATAAGGGTTTTAAATGCACAAAATAAAATAATGTGCGTTTGTAGAAGAAATCAATTATACTAAAATGCAGTTATAAAATTAAAACAAAACAAGTTCTAACTTAGTTATGAACTCCTATCTAGACCATAGAAATTATGGGTATAAAAAATTTCTAAGAAATTCTATGCATTTTACATAGAAAAATATACCAAAGACATACATTGCAGTTGGATTTATCATCATGTCCTATTTTGTTTATAATCTGATTTCGTTTCCATTAATAGTAAACATCTTCCAAGTTGTACGTACCCACAGTGTACTATAAACTTAAATGGTCACTGTGAGGTAAGAACATGGTGACTACCATGTTCTTGATAAGGATTTTGAGAAAATTTCATGCCGCAAGTTAATCAAGAGAGTGGTTAACTGTGAGGAAAAGACCAGCTTCTCAGGAGAGGGCCAAGTGAAGGGCCAGCTGGCCCGAACAACTTCAGTGCAGGCTGCCAAGTCCCCAAGATTTCACAGAGAGGCAGGAATGGACACCAGCTTTCCTCACTGATTCATGGAAATCAAGCTGTATGTCTCTGTTACAGAGGAGGGCTCTATTTTCAGGAAAGAGGAGTCACTGCAAGGTGACACTGATATAAAAAAGGAAATGAACCTCAAGAACATATTTTAAAAGAAAAAAGTAAAATTGAAGTCAGAGGCCAAATGGGCTACCTGGTCTGAATTTCAGTATTATGTAAATGTATCCATTCTAGTTATTAGAAGATACCGGTAATTCCAAATGTGAACACAATCACCTAAATAAGAACTGAGCTATTAAAAAAAATCACCTTTATGAGAAACCCAATAAAATTAGACCCCAAGTCTATCTATACAGAAAGGGAAATGGAGAACAGACAATTGACTGTATAATTATCTCCAAACCCAGTTTTAGAGTAAACTTCCCATTAACTAAAGTGTTTGGGGGATTTTTTGGCTTGATCTAGCTGATATAACACTCCAGTTTAATTCTGTATGTATAAACATCTTTTTTTTTGGGGGGGGGGAAGGGCAAGGCAATTGGGGTTAAGTGACTTGCCCAAGGTAACACAGCTACTAAGTGTGTCAAGTGTCTGAGGCTGCATTTGAACTCAGGTCCTCCTGACTCCAGGGTTGGTGCTCTATTCACTGCGCCACCTAGCTGCCCATCCATCACTGGGTATTGTTCGTAGAGTAAAAAAATTTATGGAAAATTAGGTAATTCTGGAACTTCAAAAATTTAAGAAAAGAACTAAAACAATAATCTTTATTTTGTGGCAGCCTAGAGAGAATTACCAAAGATGAAGCTGCTTTCAATAGGGCAAATATTTTATTTTAGATTAATCGTTCTTTACTAGCATTTCCCAAATACTGTTTTATAGAATGTTAGTAAAAGTTTTATGAGAAATGGTTAGCAATATTTCTGATCAAATATTGAATATATAAAATTTTACACACACACATATACACTCATGTGACAATTTTATTTAAAAATTAAGCATAATTTCATCTCTTTAGTCCCCAAACTACCCTGACTAGTTTATTTTACCCCAGCTATACAATTCGTTGCCATATTTTATTATTTCTCCCTCCACAATATCTCTTTCATCCATTCTTTCTCTCTACTCCCACAGTTGCCACTCAAGGCAGACCCTCATTTCCTCTTGCTTGGATGACCATGATCCCTTCCTAAACGATCTCCCAGTCAAATCTCTCCCCTCTCCATACAGCTACCAAAGTGATTTCCCTCAAGTGCAAGTCTGATCGTGTCACTTTCCTATTCAATAAACTATAATGGCTTCCTCTTTCCTTTAGCTTCAAATAAAGACTCCTCTGTTTAGCTTCTGAAGTCCTGTAGAACCTTGCCCCACCCAGCATACTTTTATAACTTTGTTATATGTTCCTGTGCTTTGTACATTCTACAAATTCAGCCAAATTGGCCTTGCTGTTCCCACAAATGATACTCATGTCCTGTTCCCATTCCTTTGTGCTGCAAATGCCTGGAAGGTAGGTTTTTACACTTGGAATCCTTTGTTTCCTTCAAAACTCTGCTCAAGAGACACCTTCTACCTGAAGACTTTCCCGATCTCCCAGGATGCTCGAGGAGAATGCTTTCCTCTACAAAAACGACTCACCATGTATTTTGGTTGTGTATGTTTATGTATGCCAACGCTGTCTTTCTCACTTGAACATAAGCTCCTAGAGGGCAGGGATGCTTTCATCTTTGTCTTCTTAATCCCAGTCCCTGGCACAAAGCAGCATAAGACATCACCCTTGTGATGTCTTTGGTCCTCTTCAAGAAGGAAGAAGGAACACCAACAGCACAGTGCCTTGAGGGAAGCAGGCACTTGGTCAATGCTTGGTGACTGACTGACGGCCTGCATCCCATTCGCCAAGAACCACCGGTCCAGCTCTTCTGGGTTCTGTCAATCTATCTCAAGCCCCCAGATGCTCCATGGCCAAATAAACTGGCCAAATGCTATTCTCTACTCTACCCCACTCCCTTGTTGCAATGACTGGCACGTACAGAAGACATGTTTGGCTTGGTTTAGAGGTATGGCCAGGACTAAGGAACAGTTTCATCTCCCATCCTTCATCATGTCTGTTCCTCTCTCCTTTCTGAAAAGGCCTCTTAACTGATGACATCACTGAGATTTAGAAACTGGGATGAGAGCATCTTCAATTCCCTTTCTTTGTTCCTGAAAACTCACTATCACCATCCATTCTCTCTTTCTTTCATTTTGTCTCAGAAGATGAAGTATATGTTCCTTGTAAAAACGAATTCTCGGGGCGGCTAGGTGGCACAGTGAGTAAAGCGCTGGCCCTGGAGTCGGGAGGACCCGAGTTCGGTTCCAGCCTGAGACACTTAACACCCACACAAAAATACTAGCTGTGTAACCTTGGGCAAGTTACTTAACCCCAAAATTGCCCTCCAAAAGGCAAAAAACAAAACAAACAAAAAAAAAACACGAATTCTCTCCCTGTGCCCCTGCTCCCCTAGTCTATGGCCTTGCTATCCTAACTGTCCTCTCAAGCATCTTTCTTGCTTGTGATTATTCCTCCCCATCTGCCTACAGATATGTTCAGCTTCTCCCAAAAAGTTATGCCCTGATCATTTTACCTGCCCCAGCCACAGTCCCATTCCTATCTTTCCTTCATTGATGCCAGCATGGCACAGTGCCTAGAGCTGTGTAACAACCATGTAGAAGGCACTTGCTGAGTCACAGTTTTCTTATATGAAGACTGGGGTAATAATCCTATGGATCTATCTCATAGAGCTACGAGGCTCACACAACATAACAGAGATACCATGCTTCACAAATGTCAACATGTTAGACGACTGTAAGCTATTAGGATTATTCATTCTTACATCCTTTGTCCCTACTTCTTTACGACGCACTCTCTTCACAAGCTCTAACTGGCTTTCATTGGCCACCTGGTTCTCTGGGAAGTTACTAAGGACCGCCTCATTCCCAAATCTCAGGGCCTTTTTCTAGCCTTTGTCCTCCTCACCCCCAAACCTCAGGGCCTTTTTCTAGCTTTCTTCCTCTCTAACCAGTCTGGAGCTGACTCCTCTTCCACCTTTCCCACATTTATCCATTGTCTTGACTCTCTTAGTCTTAATGCTGCCATCTCAGTATGACCCGACCTGCCTCTCCTACTAGCAGAGTCTTCTACAAGTTTTTTCCCATCTCAATTCTCTATCTTGCTCCAAACTATTTTTATGCTGATGTCAAACTTCAGGTTCCTCACGCAAAGACTTAGTCATATTTCTCCTACTCAAAACCTTTCACTGGGCTCCTGTTGGAAGTTCAAACCTCTTTGCCATGCATTCAAAGACCACAAACCTACCTATCCAGCTTATGAGTATACCACTATCCTTTGTAAAGTCTGCTATAGAGAACGTGTAAATGTTTCCTACCCTCTGTGCATGCCTGGAATACACACTTTCCTGGATGAATTCCTTCTAATACTTTAAAATGCGATTCAGTGATACCTCCTCCAAGAAGTTTGCCCTGATCTCCTACTTGGTCAAGACCTGTTTTCACCTCTCTTACCGGTTTCTCTTGGTGTTATGTCTATTTATGGCTGAGTCATAGCCCCTCACTAGGGAGTAAGCTCCAGGAGAGCAGAAGCCAATCTTTCTTGAGCTTTCAGTCTCCTCCCTACATACAACAGGCACTCTAGAAACCAATAAAATCTTTTTAGCTCTTAGGTTGTAGAAATGAACTGAGTGACTTTCACTGACCTAAGTAGAGATCAAATCCAGGACGCTGCCCTCAATCACGGGCCAGATATTTATTTAGCCCCTGCTAGGCTATGATGCTCAAGGCACCAGGGATACAAAGACAAAATAAAACAGTCCCTACCCTCAGGAAGCTTACATTCTATTGGTGGAAATAATGTATATATATATATATAATAAAGTAACTGGAGAGGGGAAATTACCAAGAAGAGAAGGGATGAACTGGAGCTGAGCTTCTGAAAGGCACTAGGGGTATTTAGAGGTACAGCTTAGTAAGGAATGCATTCCAGCTGTGGGAAGAGGCAAGGAGAAGGAATGTCATATACAAGGAAAAGGAAATTGATCTTATGGATGGACTGCAGAGGAAAGAGGAGTAATATGTAGTAAGCATGGAAAGGAGAGCTGGGGTCAGATCAAAATGGTTTTTGATTGCTAAGCATTCAATCTAGAGGTAATAGGGAGCCTCTAGATTCCTTTTATTAAAGGAATTTGTTTTGTGAAGCTTGGATTCGGTCAAAGAGCTGCACTTGAGGACCTAGAAGGCCACAAGTTCCCCACCCTTGGTCCAGAGCTTTTCTGTAGAGGGGAGAAACACAGCCAGACCTGAGTTTAGGAATATCATTTTGGCAGCTATGTGGAAGACTGCTTGAAGAGGGAAGAGACTTGATGAAAGAAGACTAACATCTGAGTGTTCCTAGAGCATTAAAACAAAGTACAATTACATTAATCAAACAATAAAATCTCAAGAACTAATATACACTGAGAATTTGTCAGTGATGAAGACAGAGGGACTGAGTCCCAAGCAGCCCTAAAGTGTGTACTAAAACTGAAAGCACAGCAAGGAAATATTCAAGGCCACATCCTTTTATTCCTCAAACTGTGGAACCATTCTAGGAAAGCCTGCTTTTTCTGCTCTGGAGTCTGAATGGGGAGAAAAAGACCACAGACTTCAGCAAATACACATCAAAGGACACTTTCTCCAGCAGTGAAGATGGCAACCCCCACACACACACCTTTCATTTTCTGACTTATTCTATTACTTTCTGTGTTGGTGATTATTTTAAATATTTTACATTTTTCATCCAGTAGTTCAAATTGACAAATATGTCACCTATCATTAAGAATTTCAATGTTTTAAAGAAATTATTTTTTAAAAAATGGTTACTGGAGAACGTGTTACATTTTAGAATGATAATAACAGTTTAGAACAAATCTTATTTGTCTCCCAGTTTCAATTTTTGAAAACGAACAGTGTTGTAAAATGTTAGCTTTCTTACCACATACAAACAAAACGTTAACCTGATTCATTCTGAATTAAGACTGAAACAGTGTCACTTCATAGCTTTAGGATACTGAGAAAACTTTATATATGAAAAAAATAAACTGGGTATAAAGACAAACCTTTGCATCCAAAATATTGAGAGTTGTTTCAATTTGTTGGATCCGAAGAGAAAGAGCTGACAGTTTCTAGAAAAGAAAGAGTTGAGACATGAGAATGAAGTTCACTGGTAAGTATAGAAGACCAAAGGGATACTGGACCAATTTAGGAATGAGAAAAAAAGAGCCATCTATAGATAGATATAGATATGTATACTTGTAAATAAGAAATATAATGTCTCTAGCCTTGGATTCACAATAGTATACACATATAAAAACAGGGGTAACATAAACCAGCTCGCTAGAATTCACTTGGAATAAGATACTACTTTACTACATCAACACATGAGCATATATATTACTGGTTGGATCCACCTTGACTTTCAGGATTCAGAAGTCAAAGGGTGAGATGAGAGTGTTGGGAAATAGGTAATTCTTGTTGAGAAGGATTAACGAGGAAGGAAAAAAAATCAGAACATGATGAAAAAGCAAAAGGAAGCAATCTACCATTAAAATCAAAGATAAACCAGAACTAAGAATTTACCATGCTCTAATTATTCTGCACAATTAAATTACATATACACACATAAACAAACAACAGTATCATCATCTTAAAATTTGATCCATAAACCATTATTTAAAAAAAAAACCCTAACCCTAAACATTACCATATTCAGTCAAACAGTCCAAGACCAGTTGGCCAGGTTGCTACTTGGCGAGTATTTTGCATTCTGACTGTTTGCTGGCACGTTATCAGGATTCTGACTGGCTTATAAACCTAACTTTAACACCCTGAGAATGGTCAATCTGCCAATTTTTTAAAGAGAAATTTTAAAAAATGAATATATAACCACAATGTAGTTAGCTCTCTTACAGAAGACAGTTATTTTTAAGATGAGATTCTTAAAGTCCAGAAGGACATTACTGGAAAAATCAAAGACATCAGAATGTGATTCAGACCAGCTAAGGCCAAAAAAGAAATTCAAAGTCAACAAGAAAACCAAGTTTAACCTTAACCTGCTAGGATTTGTTCACTTAAGTTATTCTGATTGTAACAAATTTAGGGCATTTTCAACAAATTCAAGGTAATAAAAACAATCTGCTGAGATTTATCAAGTCAGTGATTCAATGTTCAAGCTCACATATAAATGTAAGTGGTTTTGCAAAATTCAAATAAGTGTGCATTTTTTTTTAACATAAAAGATTTGTTAAAATCTTAAAAATCAAATTTTGATCAAGGAAATTATACTATATTATGAAATTCAATATTTATAGAAACCATATGATGAATCATTATACAATTATATCTATGAAATCCCTAATGTGTTAGTTCTCTTAATATAGATGTACATACAACTGAGGTAAATTTGCCTGTACTCAGAATGCAAAAAAACAGGATCTGGGGGAAAACAAATGAAACTGAATTTAGTCTGATACATTTGACTCTAATTCATTCAGCTTTGTCTTTTAACATATAAGTCTTCTGAGATTTTATAGGTTCCTTAAATATATGAATGAGTCAATCAAGAGGCAGGCATTTATTAAGAGTCCATTATAGGGGCTTAACCCCAATTGCTTAGGGGTGGCCAGGTGGCACAGTGAGTAAGAGCACCGGCCCCAGAGTCGGGATAACCTGGGATCGAATCCGGGCTCTGATACTTAGCACCACACCCAGAAATAATGGGCCGTGTAAACTTGAGCAAGTTACTTAACCCCAATTGCTTAAAAAAAAAAAAAAGAATCCATTATATACTAGGCACATGATACAAAGGTGAAAATGAAACTCGACCTGTTTGCAAGGAATTAAGATTCTATTGTCATGCACTAGCTCAATCTGAAATGACACCAACAGATTACCTTTGAAAGCTTTTTTTTTAAAAGCAAGATTTAAAAAAAATTTATTTATTTACTTTTAGTTTACAACATTCAGTTCCACTATCCCTTGAGTTCCAAATTTTCTTCCCTTCCCGCCACCCCCCCTCTCCCCCCCAGCTGCCATGGCGGTGTGCAATCAAAAACAGGATCTATAAATACCTTCACATTAAACATTAGGTTGTAAAGGATTATAACCAATGGAATGAACAATGGGTAAGAGGAAACAAAACAAAACAAGAAAAAGAGCAAGTAGTTTGCTTCAACCTGCATTCAGAGTCTGCAGCTCTTCCTCTGGATGTGGACATCTCTCTCCATCATGAGTCTTTTAGAGTTGTCTTATAACCTTACACTGCTACTGCTGAGAGGAGCCCAATCTATCAAAGTCAGTCGTCACACATACATTGTGTCTGTAATTGTGTACAAATTTCTCCTGGTTCTGCTCCCCTCACTCAGCATCAGTTTATATAAGCCTCTCCAGGTTATTATGAAGTCTGTCTGCTCCTCATTTCTTATAGCCCAATAGTATTCCATTACATAAAAGTAAGATTTTGACATTAAGATTGGAGAGAAAATTTCTAGCATGCTGTCAGACAGGTATCCCCATTATAATGCTATATCTAAATTAAATTCACCTGCCCCAAAAGGTACATAAATTTTGAATTAATAACTGGGGTTCACCTTTTACTAGTCCCAATAAACCTCTATGGAAATTAACTTTTAAAATTTGGCTATTAGGACACTTAAAGCCTTTGAGGCTTAACTGAATCTATGAGGATTAATCCAATGAATTCAACAAACATTTATTATCAATTATCACTTATTAACAGAAGTCCCTAAACTATAGTCACTCAATGCCAGCCAGTTTTTTTTCTTTTGTTAAATATTTCCCAATTACATGAAAAATAAATTTTAACAATCATTAAAAAAAATGTTGAGTTCCAAATTCTCTTCCCTCCTATCCCTTCCCCCTTTTTGAGAAGGCAAACACTTTGATTTAGATTATATGAGAGGTCATGCCAAATGTATTTCCATATTAGCCATGTTGCAAAAGAAAACACAAACAAAATGAAACAAAACAAAGAAAGTTCAAAAAGTCTGCATCAATTTGCATTCAGAGTTCATCTGTCCTCTCTCTGTAGGTGGACAGCACTTTTCATCATGGGTCCTTTGGAACTGTCTTGGATTACTGTCTTGATCAGAGCAGCTAAGCCTTTCACAGCTGATCATCTTTACAATATTGCTGTTACAGTATACAATGTTCTCCTAGTTCTGCTCACTTCACTTTGTATCACTTTATTTAAGTCTTACCAGGTTTTTCTGAAATCTTCTTACTTAT
This sequence comes from Petaurus breviceps papuanus, assembly GCF_028583685.1. Lineage (NCBI taxonomy): Eukaryota > Metazoa > Chordata > Mammalia > Diprotodontia > Petauridae > Petaurus > Petaurus breviceps. Next base: position 23,108,240 of record NW_027185889.1, read on the forward strand.
CATTTGTTATGGCCATTACAATCACATACCACAACTTAATCAGCCATTCCTCAATTGTTGACCATCCCCTTGATTTCTAATTTTTTGTCCCCAAAAAGAGCTGCTATAAATATTTCTGTACATCTTTTTCCTTTTCTTTGATCTCTTTGGGATACAGACCTCATAGTGATATTGCTGGGTCAAAGGGTATGCAGTTTTATAGCTCTTTGGGCATAGTTCCAAACTGTTCTCCAGAATGGCTGGACCAATTCACAACTTTACCAATAGTACATTAGTGTCCCAATTTTTCCATGTTCTCCCCAGCATTTGTTATTTTCCTTTTCTGTCAAATTAGCCAATTATATGGATACAGGGATATAGGGTATGTCAGAGTTGTTTTAATTTGCATTTCTCTAATCAGTAGTAATTTTAGCATTCTTTATGTGACTATTGATAGCTCTGATTTCTTCTTCTGAAAACTGCCTGTTCACATCCTTTGACCATTTATTAACTGGGGAATCAGTCAGACAATTCTTAACAGATACAGGGTTGTGGAATGAAAAAGATAATCTATCTTTGGCTTTGCTGGTGAACAGAATAATTGAAGGGGAATGCTGAAAATAAACGAGTGGCTCTCCCCATGTTTTTAGGTGACAGACTTTGGTAGGACAAAGAGTCTCTTAATAGTCTACCTCACTCACTAAGATCTGTTAGAAATAAAAACAACATACCTCAATACTGAAGGCCTAGGGCTTTCCCTGTTCACTTTATCTGTGCATTACAACAACTGTGAGATCAGTGTTACTATTGTTCTCATTTTCCCTGGGAGGAAGCTATCAAGGGATGTGTTTATCATCATCACTTGTAAGTATCTTGGGTGAGATTTGAACCCAGGCTCCCTGATTCTAAATTCAGTCCTATATCCATTATACTACACTGTCTCTCAAACACAAACTTTTGGTAAAGCATTAACAAATGTACATGAATGAATCACTCATGCTACCAGGAAAAAAAAAAGGATTACCTATTTATATGCGAGAACAGACCAATGACTATTAGTGATTTGTGAACAGTCTTAAGAACTAATTTCCGAGACATGGATATGGACAACAGTTTGAATCTCCTATGGTTGTCTTTTGCCCACTACTCAGTCAATCTGGTGATAGAAAAAAGGTTTTGGGGAACATGAAAACAAAATTGTGTAAATAAACTTAGCCTTGTATCTTAAATTTTATACCTTTTCCCCCCTAAATTATATGTACATACAGATACACAAATATAATAAACTGTATTGTAACAAATTGCTAAGTTTCCATTTTTACAGAAAAACAACCTTAAGTGATTCAAATATTTATGCATGTGCGTTTGTAATGGGATACTGAAAGAAGAGAATACTTAGAGAACATGATTTAAATAATGTGCTGACAATAGGGAATGACAAAGAATTTAGAAAATGGTCCAGCTGTTAGTCCACAAAGTCTGGGAAAGAATGCCAGTTATGTTAACCAGGGCTTTTCACAGATGACATTGGGCCCCAGCAGAATCACAGAAAAACCTCATCCCTCCAAAATGACTGTCATCTAGAAACTCTACGTGGTAGGACTCCACCCCTTGGAGGACAGGCATTGTAACATGATAATACTTTGGTGATCTGATCACCACCACATTTCCTGCACAGAAGGGTCTGTCTGGTGCAATCAATAGTGTGAATGATGTTTTTTTTTTTTGTTTTGGCTTTGCATAGTCTGGATCCAGGTAACAGTGACAATAAGATGTGAATATTGGTTTTCTAGCTACAAGAAGGGGACTTCGGTTCAGCATGAATCCCCACCAAGCAATCACATAATGCTTCTGCAATTGTTTGCAGCCATCATGAACTACTCTTAAATGTTGCTGTGTAATGCCAGAGTAGGTATTGGTGATACTGGTGAATCATGAGAGAAGACAAGATGATGAGTGCTAACCTTTATAGAGCACTTACTTTTTTCCATGCATTGTGCTAAGTTGGGCTTATTAGCTCACTGGATCCACCCAACAACCTTGAGAGGTAGGGACTGTTATTAACTACATTTTATAGAAAAGGAGACTGAGGTGTAACAGAGATGAAGTGACTTGCCAAGGGTCACACAGCTAGAAAGTGTCTGAGGCTGGACTGGAATTCAGATCTTCCTGACTCCAGAGATGCTCCATCTGCTAAGATCTCTGACTACTCTGAAACTCAAGAACGACAGGCCCCTTCTCCAGTGGTCTTCTTCCTCCTCCCTAACTAGAGCAGGAGTTGTACAAACAAGACTGCAAGTGGCAGCAGCATCAATGAAGGGGCTGAATCCCTCCCAATCTGTTCTATCTGAATAGAGAAGTCTCTGAAAAGTTACTGGGCTACTCGGAAAAAGGGCATCATCCAGCAGCAAGCAGCAGTCACCTTCACTTTTCCTTTCTTCTTCCCATCAACCATTGCAGGATTAGATTTGGAGGTTAGAGGGAGTAAGAGATGGGCTGGCATTCTGCCCTCTCCCTCCCACCCACTACACAGATGAGATCATTCTGGTTGAATGAGCTTAACTGGAATTTGAACTCAGGTCCTTCAACTCTAAATCTTGTGTTCTATCTGTTATGTCTCTGCCAAATTATCAATCAAAATAGTAAATATACTAAAAATGGTACTAGAAATGTTTATATTCCTTATATCAACTTGTTTCTTTCTCCTGTAGTCAAGCTACTTTAAAAATCTTATTAATTACCTTCCTCTTGACTGAGAGACTTAGCATTTATTCCATTTTATTTTTTCTTCAATTGTATGATTTTTAGATTTATGAATTAGGTCAGATTGTTAATAGTAAAATTCTGGCCTAGAAAAATTTAAACATCCACAGAATTCAATTTATCCAAATCTGACCTACAAAAACAACAAAAAAGGGACTAAAAAAGGACCACACCCCAGGAATTGTGGGGAAAAATGCATTAACCAGTTGAAGAATGTAAACCAATAATAAAGAATATACCTCAAAATAAAGACCCCACAGAACCAATTTTCAGTTCTAGAATAATTATCTTCCTTGCACTTACAGACAAAAGATAACATTTTAACAGATCATTGTTCTACTAGAAATGATGTATAATTTTTATTTTACATTTCTTAGGAGGCAAGTATAATATTATAGTACAACTGACAATGTGTTGCCTCCACTTGTAAAAGCAGAAAAGTGACTGACTGGGTTGAAGGCTTGCTAATCCATTTAAACAGTGAGGGTAAGTAAGTCTTCTTCCTTTTAGAAGTGGCTTCTCCAGAACAATACTAAGCTTTACTGATAAGGGACTACAGTAAGTTCACATGGTACCTGAAATTTTCTCATTTTTTCCAACAACCGTAGACTTCAGTATCAACCAGTACATTTTTTATGTAACACATTAAAGGACAAAGGGGAAAATACATATTTCATGGCTGAACATATTACACAAAACCAAAATGTTGTGGCTTTGGGCACTGTAAAGTATACACTGCTTACACATTCCGTACTCTACAAGAGAAATACCACTTAAAAAATGAACTTCTTACTACTGGGTTGTGGGTCTACTAATAGCCCAAAAGGGGAACTTGGTCAAGTCATTGGATATATCAGTTTAAGTGGATATTCTTGCCTACTAAAATAATGAGAATGATGAGGAAAGCACAGGGTTTTTGCTAGTCGTGATGTCCAATGTGTTTGAAGAATTTCAGGAAAAATGTATATTGTGAAGGCAATAATGGTTAAAATGCAATATTCTATTTTAAGTTTAGAAAGAGACCCTAGTGCATCCATATTCCTTTAATTAGTGAACTATGAATGGTTCTAGTGACGAAGGGAAAGAGCCCAGTCATTTTTTTCTCTAATGCAATCCTGGTTTGGGTTTAGTTTAACTGAATCTGTAATACTTTGGTTTGGGTTCAAAACACTTCACATGGAAAAATAGAATTTTTACATTTTTTTTCACTTCAAAATATAGCAAGTAAGGTTTTTTTTTTCATTTGAGGGGAAAAAAAAATAGCTGTTTGTGTCTATGTTTGATAGTTCTTCCAAAAAAATGAATCACTATATTTCTTAAAGGTGCTAGTAATATATTTAAAACAGTTTCAGGTAAGCAAATCAAACCCTCCCCAGATTGAAGGAAAAATCACTCTGTATGTTATGTGTACACATTATCTTTTCAAGGACAATGCTTATCAGATTTCCTAATTAAATAGACATTGTGTGTGTGTTTGTGTGTGTACACATATATATAGGTATGGAGAGAAAATTAAAAATAAATGTGGTTTAAATGACTGAAGAAGCACATTGTACTTACTCTCTTATATAAAAACAACTTAAAATGCTTCTCATTCCCTTCATTCTGAATAAATATCCAGTCTGCTAATAACCAAGACGTTCTAATAGGAGCAGAATGACTTATACACATGACTTTGGAGCGATTCCTAATTATCTCTACTAATTTTCATTTAATCAATAATTGCGATCTTCTCCCCTAACAAAAATTTTGGGAGTGGGAGAAGGTATTAAGGAGCATGGAAATATAACCCTGCAAACTTCTCTCAATAAAAAGAAAATGAGAGTAGAGAGATGAAGGAAATCATGGGGCCTAGAAAATTCATGATGCTATGGAAACCACATCTGCTGATGGCTAAATAGAAGATAATTAAAGTTGCTGCCTTCAATGTAGTTGTTAGTAGATATTTTCAAAAGAGATATGATGGTTAGGAAGGCTTGCTGCTAGGCAGCTCAACAAAGTGTTTTTGCATATAAAAAAGTAGAAAGTTTGTGTAATATAGTAGGAAGACAGGGATCCTTTTCTCCTCCTCATACTAGGACTTCCCCATTGTAGCATCTTTATCCACCCTAGAATGGCAGATTTTGCTACTCCCACCCATCATAGAAAGCCTGAATGTAATTACTTGAGTGCTGCTTAAAAAATTCAAAATTCTGAAACAGCAGAAGGAAATAAGTGTAAAATGTCTAGAAAATTACAACTTGCAAGAATCAAATTTAGGTGATTCTAGATGTATAAGAACAAAGAGGTCAAAACAAATGAGTATTGGCCCTGATACCAGAATCAGTTACAACACATTCTTCTAATAAAAAAAAATCACCCCAGTTTCTCTGCCACTCTGAGAATAAACACCAAACAACCTACCTCTTCACAAACTGTAGAAAATCGGTTGAGAAACTGTACAGTATGTACCACAAACTGGTTTAGAAATGCAACAGTCCTTTTCTGTTGAATTGCTGGTACCTGCATTAAGTAAAAACACAACATATTTTGAATAGGAAAAAGGGCTTCTGTTGACTCTTCTAAGTGGTTCAGTACTTTGTGTGAGATCCAGGGCATTGCCAGGAGTAAAAAGAAACTCATTTTGGAGTCAGAGGGCCTGGGTTCCAGTTTGGGCTTTGCAACTCACTACCTATGTGATTTTGGGTCAGTCACTACCCACTACCCCTCTTGAAGTAGAAGAAACTCAGTTTCTTCATATGTGAAATGATAGGATTGAAAAGGATTATTTCTTAGATCCTTTCCCACAAATCCTAGGAGAGTTATCTTTAACTATTTAACGGGTTAACAAATGGAAAAATAATTCTACTTTCTTGACTTAGCTTAGGGAACCAAACTAGGGACAAAGAGTAAAAACAGATCTTGGTCAATACAAGCAGATGCTTCCTAATGATTAGAGACATTCAGCAGTGGAATGGGATGCCTCCAAATGTGCCTAGGGCCAATTCATTAGTGGAAGGAATCTTAGAGATATTCCAGTCCAATGCCCTCATTTTACAGATGACAGAAATGAGGGTCAGAGGCAGAAGTATCTCATCCAAGGGCACATATTCAAGCCCTACACCCAATGTTTCTTCCATACCATACATCTCTGTGGTGAAGTCTGAAGCTGACCAAGAGACACAAGATTCAGAGTATGGAGAATCTGTATTGACAAAAAAAAAACTTTTTAAGGAGAAAACTAAAAGAGGGTATGAGGGGAGACGGGTTAAGTTGTGAATACCCATCTCTGTAACCCAAAGAAATGGGAAATTCTGGGAAAGAATTCGTTTCCTAGGAACGAATATTTTTCTATCCGAGAACAGACATAGTGACCTCCTTTTTAAACCCATTCAGGAGTTTGATTATTTGTAACTTACAGGGATTGGCTTGGTATTAGCAACACTTTGTGGCTTTTTGATGCCAAGAAGAGAGCTTGGATTTGGAACTGGAGGAACTGGGTTTCAATCAATCAACTTAGCACCATGCTAAGTGCTAGGAATACAAAGAGGCAAAAGACAGTCCCTGACTTCAAGGAATTTACAAACTAAAGTTTATCTGTGTGGTGACCTCAAGCATGCTGCTAAATACTGGCGGGCCTCCCTGCTCTCGCCTCTCAATCTACATACAAACTGTGACTCCCAGTCGCTAAAAGAGCAATGCAGAGTCAGAAGACCGGCTCTGCTATGACTTTGGGAAGTCACTCACTTTTTCTGTAGGACTCTATTCTTATCTGATACTGAGGGGCTTGGACCTGATGGCCCAATACAGGGTTCCTTCTAGATGATCTGTGAGAGAAACGGGTTTGGATCAGGCCTAGAGCTAATAGGGACATGGGAGGTATCTAGTCTGACTCCCTAATTTTACAGATGGGGAAACTGAGGCACAAAGCTCCCAGGATCATGGATTTGGGTCTGGAAGGGCCCTGAGAGGCATCTGGTCTGACCCCCTCATTATATAGATGAGGAAAGGGAGATTCATAGAGCAGAACTGACTTGCCTAAGGTCAGAAAGACACTAAACATCTTCTCTTGGCTTCAGTTTCGTTCTCTGTCAAGCGAGAGGACTGGTCTCCGTGACCCTGTGACCCCCGGGAGTGACCCTCCTCCCCTACCAACCTTGGTCAGGTCTATGCCCGACCCCATCAGAGGCAGTCCGTCCTCGTCCATGGCCCCGGCGAGCGGGCTTTCCCAGCCCAGCCGGACCCCGGGAGCGGCTCCTGACCGGTTCCCTCAGTCAGAGGTCCCACGGCCCTTTTCCCCCCGGAAGTGGACACAGCGAACAGCCAGGGTCTCTGCGCCTGCGGAGACCAACCGGGCCCTGCGCACAAGGCCTTTTGGGAGCCGTAGTTTAATTCAGAGCCTCCCATTGGCTCTGAGCCTACGGAAGAAAGCAACCTCCCCAGGCCCCTTCCGCACCGCCTTCTGGGAACTGTAGTTTTTTTCTTCTACTCTCGCACTGGAGAAGTCGAAGGCGCATGCTCACAATGGTGCTCGGAAAGTTAGAGAAACAGTCAGACTTGGATAGAACTAAAACCAATCTCAGAGCTAGAAAGAGAGCTTTGGTGGCCAGGTATGCAGGTGTGAACTTAGGGCCATAGCTTCGGAGTTGAGAACTACACGTGTACTTAGGGTCTTAACTCCAGAGCTGAAAGGTGGCTAGATGACCACACCTATACTTAGGATCCTGGCTGTACAGTGGGGAGGGTGCTCAGGGGGCCCGGTGACCACACCTATATTTAGGGTCTTACTCCAGAGTAAGGAGGGAGCTCAGGGGACCAAGTAACTATACCTGTACTTAAGGTCTTGACTCCAGGGCTGAGAAGTGTCACCAGCTGGCCAGGTGACCACACACATTCTTAGCGGTCCTAACTACAGAGGTGGGAGGGAGCTTAGGTGGCCACTTATCCACCTAGCCATGCCTGTATATAAGGTTATGGCTCCAGAGCTAGGAGTAACCCCAAAGGCTATCTAGTTCCAATTCCCTTATTTTACCATAGAGAAAATTGAGGCCCAGGGAGGCTGAGCGACTTGCGTAATATTTGGATTCATATTGGGCTGACATTTAAGTGGAGTCAAGTTATTCAGAGCGTCATTGATCTGTGCTCTGAATAATGGAAACTGCTGGTATTACATCTTTGTAGCTCTCAGAAGTGATAACTTCTCTGCACTGGTTTCTGAATGCAGTTAGTGTGTGTTGTCTGTCAGTTACATCTGACTGTTCGGGACCCCCTTTAGGGTCTTCTTGTCAAAGATACTGGAGCAGTTTGCCATTTCCTTCTCCAGCTCATTTTATAGATGAGGAAGCTGAGGTAAATAGTAAGTGACTTACCCAGGGTCACACAGCTAGTGAATGATGGGGTACCTGGGGTCTAGATCAATTTGTGAAACCAACTTGTAAAACCAGTCTGTTCAGTTGTAACTAATTTGTCCTTTCCGATCCTTGAGCTCTGCCCCTTCTTCCTATCCCACACTCCACCTAGGCAACACCCTGTGACCCCTTTGTTCTTACTTAATCTCTTCATTTCTTCTGGGCCTGGCCCACACCCTCCTTTGTCCTTGCCTTTTATCTCCTTCAACCTGGCCCAAATCTTATCTAAACTATTTATTCACATGCTCCTCTTGGTCAGCTCTGATTTTTGTCTATGCACTGAGGCCCCTCCCATCAGGTCAGCCCTGACAATGGCAGCCCTACCCTTTAAAGGTTGTAGCAGCAAGCACCCCAAGCATCCTCCGGGTTTGCTACCAACACAGGTTGTTGGATCTGCTTTGATAAAGGAAAGCAACTCAAAATGGGTTAACAAGCTTACTTTAATCAGTCAGACATATATTGTTTACCTTGTTCAGGGGAAAAAGGTCAGCACCCCGAACTTCAAAGTATACAGGCAGAATTATCAAGACAGAAACAGATCAAGTGGACAGATTTCAAACTGTCCAACCATTACATCCATACCAAATCAACATCTGGGTTTCAACATCTGGGTTTTTCAAAGGGGGGGGTGGTGGTGGTGGCTCTGGACAACAGCTTCCCAGAATCCATATCATATCACAGAACACTTCTCAAAGTGAGCCCCAAAACAAAGCTACACACCAGGGCTTATATAGCCTTCTCCTGGCTCAGACAATGTAACAACCTTATTGACTCACTGGCCAATCAAGAAGTATCTAGTGAAAAACAAGCCTCCCACCCCAGGCTCCAGGTGCATTTTAGCCTAGGGGCAGGGAAGATCTTTAAATTTGCATTCCCATTACAAAGGTAAAAGGCATGTACCCCTCTCACTTGCAGGTCCCCTAAAGGACTCTTGCCCCCTTCTCATAGAAGCGTAACAATAAACTTGTACAACTCTCACTCCAATTAAGCCTGAGACCTTGAATTCTTTCCAGAGATATTGCAGGTTTTCTGGTCTTAGATAAGATCATAATTCCTGCTGAACCTATTGGGATCCCCTCCCCCATCAGTAAGTGTCTAAGATAGGATTTGAAATCATGAATCTTCCTGATTCCAAGCCCAGTGCTCTATTCATTGTCCCACCCAGCCATCTATGTATCTAGTGTAGAATGCTAAAAATTGGTACATGAATAGATGTAAGCTAATTTTCAATGCATTTAGCTGGATTAATGTTATTAGAATGACAGTAACTTTTGTATTTATGTTTTAAATCTGTAGGATTGCTTTATGCTGATGGGGGATGGGATCCCAATAGGTTCAGCAGGAACCCTGATCTCATCCAAGACCAGGAAACCTGCAAGGGTGTCTGGAAAGAATTCAGCCTTGCTTGGAGTTAGAGTTGAGAAAGTTTATTATTACGCCATTATAGTGGGCAAGAGTCTTTTACGGGACCTGCAAGTGAGAGGGGTACATGCCTTTACCTTTAAAGGGTAGGGCTGCCATTGTCAGGGCTGACCTGATGAGAGGGGCCTCAGTGCATAGACAAAGATCAGAGCTGACCGAGAGAAGCACGTGAATAGATAGTTTAGATAAGATTTGGGCCAGGTTGAAGGAGATAAAAGGCAAGGACAAAGGAGGGTGTGGGCCAGGCCCAGAAGAAATGAAGAGATTAAGTAAGAACAAAGGGGTCACAGGGTGTTGCCTAGGTGGAGTGTGGGATAGGGAGAAGGGGCAGAGCTCAAGGGTGGGAAAGGACAAATTACAACTGAACAGACTGGTTTTACAAGTTGGTTTGACCTAGACCCCAGGTACCCCATCAATGCTACTGTTAAGTTGGTAAGTTGTAGGGTTGGTTTTTTTTTTTAACATTGTGACTTTGGAAATTATATAGAAATGTTTTTTATTTTGGAGTGATACTTATAAGTGTGATTTCTTTGTAATGTTAGGATAGATCTTCCTTGATCAGAAAGCTGTAATTGATTTAAGAATTAGTACTGTAACTTATTAGAGACTTTTGTTGGTAAAGAAAGAAAGTATCCAAATGTGTGTATTTTGGTTTGTAAAAGTGTTGACCAAGGGCAGCTAGGTGTCACAGTGAATAAAGCACCAGCCCTGGAGTAAAGAGGACCTGAGTTCAAATCCAGCCTCAGACACTTGACACACTAGCTGTGTGACCATGGGCAAGTCACTTGACCCCAATTGCCTTGCCTTTTCCCCTCCAAAAAAAAAAAAAGAGTTGATCTGCGTTTGGTAAACTGTTGCTGCAGCCTTTGGGAAGTTGTGATTGGGTGTGAAGGTATCGAGAGACAGTTGTCTGCCAGACCTTTTATCTGGGATTTTGAAGCAACATTTCAGTATTGGAAGTATCTGCAGGGCCCCTGCTTAAACTCCTTGAATAAACATCAGCCTGTACATAGGAAAACTGGGTTCAGGGGGAAAAAGAAAGTTAAGTGGTATATTAAGGACAGGAACAAACTTTAGCATCTCTGATCCATAGACTGCATGAAACCTATTAGGGATTTTTCAGAAGTACAATCCAAAACCATCCCACGAATAGTGAGGCAGATCTAGGCTGACTTCTTCGGGTAGCTGGGTGGCACAGTGGATGGAACCCTGGACTTGGAGAATGGGAGACCTGAGTTTCCATCCTGCCACAAAATACATTTTTTCTGTGTGACCCTGGGCAAGGTAATTACTTTGCCTCAATTTCCTAATCTGTGAAATGTGAATAAATGGGGCCATTTGTTTTATAGTTGTATTTATAGGGTTGTTGTAATGGCCTTGTGAACTGTCACATACTTTGTAAAACTATTAAGACAAAAATGTAAGTGACTTGCCCAGGGTCACATAGCTAGTAAGTATCTAAAATAGGATTTGAACTCATGAAGATAAGTCTTCCTGATTCCAAGCCCAGTGCTCTATTCACTGTCCCACTGAGCTGCCCATGCAATTAGTGTAGAATGCTAAAAATTGGTAGATAAATAGAATGGTTTGTGATGGTTCTTTTTATCTTTTGGTATCATACAAGTTGATTCTATCCAAATGACTAAATACTATAGTGACGAAGGTATTCTCTTCATAATGTATATGTTTTTATATCACTTGAAGTTGACCCTCTTGCATAGGTAAATGTCAAATTAGTCCCCAGGGGAATTGCCTAAAGACTTTTTGTGAACTGATGACCAAAGGATAGCACTCTTTCCATACACCTCCCCACCCCCCAACTACATCTGGTAAATACAGTGCAATAAATGCCATACAAGATGGGAATCAAAATGCTGGAATCAAATAGTAATGGAAGGCATCACTTTTAGCTCAGTGGTGCTATAGTGCACAGAGCACCAGGTCTAGAGTCAGGAAGACCATTTAAATACAGCCTCAGACACTTACTAGCTGGGTGATCCTGGCCAAGTCATTTAACTGTTGCTTGCCTCAGTTTCCTCAGCTGTAAAATGGGGATAATAATAACCCCTATCTCCCAGGATAGGTATGAAGATCAAATGAGATAATATTTGTAAAGCGCTTAGCATAGCGTCTGGCATGTTGTAAGTACTGTATGAATGTTAGCTATTATTGTTAGCTGGGGAACTCTAAGAGAAGGCTTCGTGGAAAAAGTATTTATTTGAGATAAACCTTTCAGGATAAATAGTGATGAAAGTAGATTTTGGGGAGAACATTAGTGACTCCATTTTGTCCACTGTTTGCTATTTTTCTTTTTCTTTCTGTGATTCCTCTTTGATAGTACTGTCTCCTTCAAATACCTCCTTTCTGCCTAATCACTTTAAGACTAGAAAAGAAAAACTCAGAAGACTTTAATTGTTCATCCTTCATTCTCTAAGACAATCACAAGGACGATGCCTCGACTTACATTCGAGGCAGAGCTGAACAAGAGTTGTTGGCCTCACTCTCTCCTCCAGAGTTATCCAAGTCCAGTTGCAAAATACAGGTCAAGATGACTGTAGGTGGTCCAGGATACAGTGGGTGACCTTGGCCTTTCTACATTAAGGTCTTTTCTAGTCTCAGTTTGTTTGAGGCTGTGCCCATTCTATGATTAAGGACTAGGTGAGAATCAAGACAAAAGATGGCCCAATTTACCATCACAAAACTATCACTCTGGGAGGGGAAGACACTTAAGAGCTTCTGGCTGGAAACACTCATTCAAGGACCTCAGTAGTTCAAGAAAGACACACCCTTCTCTTTATTCTAATAAAGCACTTAATAGTCTCTTAACAAATACTTATTGATCAACTGACTGATAAAGAAGGTTAAATTTTCTTTGTTCTAGTGCAAATGACTATTATAGACAGATAAATAGATGGATAGATACACATATATTGTGAGTGTGTGTATGCGCATATATATATACACACACACTGTGAGATACACATGCCCATCACCAACTTGTGTTTATCAGACTCTTGAGTGAATAAATAATTGCAGTTACCTGTTTGTTTTTATCCTTATTATTTTTTATCCTTATTTGGCTTATTTGGCCAGTAACCAGTAAGAACCTGGAAAATTCTTCCAACAGTAGGATTTCATAGATTCAACAAGAATTTATCAACTACATACTATGGGCCAGGCCCCAGGCTAAGCAATGAGGATAAAAAGATGAAGATATATTAGGCCCTGCCCTCAAGGAGCTTACATTCTGCTGGGGGAAAGTGATATATGCAGAGAAATAAATATAAAGTAATTTTTTGGGGGGGAGCAAGGAAAAGAACACTGGCACCTGTGGGGTATCAGGAAGGCCTCACCTGGGAGCTAACATCAGAGCTAGGCCTTGAAGGGGAACTAATATAAGGAAGGAGAACATTCTAGGCATAGGGTTCAGGCACAGAGGTGGAAGATGTGTCTGGCCAGTTTATATAAAATGTAGGGTGATTAAGAGTAAATAATATCAAATAAGTCTGGAATCTTAATCTAGAAACAGGTTGTGAAAGCCTTTAAATTCCAAATGGAGCAGTTTGCATTTTATCCTAGAAGCAAGAAGGAACCTCTGAAGCTTCTTGAGAAGGGGAGTGTCAAGGGAAGTTGTGTCTTGGGAAAATCAATTTCCTAGCAGGCTGTTTGGAAGTTGGATTGGAGAGGGGAGAGACTAGAGTCACAGAAATCAGGACATTGTTGCAATAACCCAAAGGAGATTTAATGATGGCCTGAGCTAGGATCTTGGCTGTGAATGGAGTGAATGAACAGATGGGAAAAATGTGGACACATAATTGAAAAGATTTGGCCATAGGCTGGCTCTGTAGCAAGGGTGGGGTGGAGTAATATCCCAGATCTGGACTGGAAAAAAGATTCAACCTGAACTTGTTCTCAGCTGATCACTCAATGGAGGAGCTGCTCCAAGTTCTCTTGGATCAATTTTTGCCAATTATAAGGTTAGCATCACTAGTTCTCATGTCAGGGAAACACTTGCTTTGCCTACTGGGCGCCCAATTGCTACTGCTCATCAATCATAAATCATTATAACCCCAGCTTTGTGTAGTTTTAATTCTGGACTCCTAGGGCCACTAAAACTGATTTGTACAGCGAGTACTCATTAAAAGAATAGTCACAGAACTTCCAAAGAAACTACTCATTTTTTCATGGGCATGTGTATCTCTTAAAACCTGTAGACATGTGTTGTATTACTTCATTTGTTGGAGTGATCATAGATGCTCTTATTTTACTGAGCAGGGACTATAGAGACTGGCCTTGCTTATTTTCATTCATGCTATCTTTTCTAATCTTCATATTTCAACACAAATGGATCCATAATCTTGTCAATGTGCCTGTTCCCTCTAGGACAGATTAAAATCTATCTCTGTCTTCCTTTCCCTTAGACTAGGAGCTCCTTGAAGCAGTATTGTTTTGGTGTTTGCATCCTCAGAACTTAGCCCAGTGTCTGGCACAGAGTTACTGCTTAATAAATGCATGTGGATTCACTGGCCCTTTTTGACCTTATGTGTCTTTTGTCCATGTACTCCCATAAATCCTTCATAGGGGATCTGCCCCATGTGCTAGAGATCTTCCTCAAGGGCTTTCAGTATCATCTAAGGACAGGGGCAACTCTGGAACCATCAAGTTGTCATTCTTGAGAATGCAAATAAAACAAGTGAGGTAGCACCTGACACCTGTCAGATTGGCTAATATGACAGAAAAAGAAAAGGAGAAGATATGGGAAAATTAGGACCTGACCTCATTTTCATGCATTGGAAGATCCATGGTCTCATGGTTCTGGGTACTCTCTCCACTAATGAGGAAGTAACCTTCCCTGATTTCTTGCTTTGTAAGGTAAGACAGCTTTCCCCCATAAATCTTTCAGAAGGTCTCTCCAGCTGACCACAGGTCTTCTTTTGTTCTTTTAGTGACACAGGTTACTAAAGTACTACTTGGGTTGTTCAGCTATTGTTTCTCATTCTCTTTACATGACTGTTCAGTTACCGATATTCTCAGTAATATCTTTTATGCTGCTTCAAAAATATAGCTACTTACAAACCTATGTAGATACTTGCTTTGCATTAGTATAAAACAGTATCAATATCCACTACAAGGAGAAAACATAGAATAAGTGAAAATAGTCCTCCAAAATTAAAATTTTACTTTTTACAAAATTAAAAGATTACTTGGGTCTGATTTTAAATGCATAGCAGATAAAGGGGAAAAAAGTTATTTGATTATAGCTTAATTAAAGGAAGCTTGCTTAAATGAATGAACCCAAGCTACTTAAAGTAAAAACCAGTTTGTAGAGAAAACATCCTTGTTTCCTTATCACTATTGTATAATTTACCACCAGTGGCCCTCGGCTTGCTTTGGCAGTCATTGTTGTCCCTGGCTTATTTTTTTGTGACAAAATCACCTCTCCAAAGAGTTTTGCCAACAACTTGAAGAGAGTTCTTACTTCAGTTGACTTCAAAGATTAGCCTTACTTTTGGCAAAAGGCTAATCTGAACTGGGCTTGGCTCAATGAGAAGTAAGACAGCTGTGTTTATAAAAAAGATCAAAGTTTTATGTGTACCACCATTGGGAGCAAAGATACCAGCAGGATTTACTGTCTTTTACTACAAAGCAAAGAGAGAGCTGTGCAGCTAAACAACAGAAAATGAAATTGGGAGGAATGTTGAAATTACCCAAAAATGGAACATGGAGTCTACTGAGGAGTTAAATACCAGTAATTGAGATTGTTTGTACAGGCCGAGGAAACTGGCAGATCCCTCTGTTACTTACAGTTGTTTGTATGGATTTTATAAGCTTCTCTAAGTGTTATAATTCCCCAGGTAGACTATTCTGTTAATAATCAGTGGAGAAGTCAAACAGCTATACAGCTATGGGGTAAGTTAAACAGAAATCTGCTGACCCAAGGAAATTTCCAGACATGTTGTCACCTGATCCTCCATGAGGGCAACGCTTGTTTTTACTGAGGTGGTCCAAAGAATGACTGAAAGGGTCACAAAGTAGATTGAATTCTTTTGATTTCCCACGAAGTCCAAGCCCCAACTGTAATATAATGCCAAAAGAAAGGCAACTTCCCAAGGTTCAGAATACCAGCATAGGTGCTCTCCATTTTATTCAGTAACAAACCCAGAACAGAGAAGATCAAAACATGACATCATTCAAAATACAGCATTTACTAAGTGTGATTAAATAATCTCCAAGGACTACCCCACCCCAGGACCTTCCAATCATTCAATTACAAAGTCCCTGTTCTAAATACTACTCCACCCCTAGGCTATACCTTCATTTGGTCCACCACAAAACCCCTCTTCTCAAATGGAGATTAGTTTCCAAACATAGGTAAAGTACCTTCATTTGTCAATCACAGAGCACAATAAGGTCAAAAGTTCCCCACCCCTGGATCACAATTGAATCTACCCCAGAGTTACATCAAGTTTAAACACAGCACTTAATACCCAAATGGAGGTCTTTTCTTCATCTTGACAGGAGGCAAGTTCTCAGCAATCTTAGTTCCTGGGGAGACAAGGCTTAGCAAGGCCATAAGATACATTGCCAGTCCCTTCATGAATTTATCCTCTGTCTGTAGAACAGTCCTAGAACCCCTGAACACATTAGCAAAGCCCTCTCCCAGGATTTCTGTAAACATACAACAAGAAAATCCTTCTTCAGGGCTTCTGAACCAACAGAAAGGCTCCCAGACCCCTCCAACAACAGCACTGTCCCTCACCAGTGGACAGTATTCACTCTGTCTGCAGGACAGTCTCCAGACCCCTGCAACAACAGTACTGTCCCTCACCAGTGGACAGTATTCACTCTCTGTCTGCAGGACAGTCTCAGGGCTTCTTAGCGAACAGCCAGGTTCCAGGACTTCTTCAACAAAAGGACTGTCTTTCACCAGTGGACAAATCTGGCAAAACAACATCAAAACAGACAGACAAAGTACCAGCAAAACAGCCATGTCTCCTCAGTCCTTGGCAGCTCAGGGGGCAGGTCTCAAAAGTCCAGGGCAATTCAAAGCGGCCACCAGCAATTCTCTTAGTCTCTCTCTCTCTCCACGAGGTGCTGCTTCCAAAAAGATCTTCTGCCTCTCTCTAGTGTCTCTCCAAATCTACATCACCAGCTCCTCCCAGTTCAGGACTTTCTTTTCACATCAACAAGCCCATCCCACAGGTGGGATTAACAAACTCTGGGTTTTAACACAATCAATTTGAAAACCAAGCCAATACAGGGGAATCTTTAATTGCCATTACTATCACACCAACATGCAGAGGAAAGTATGGTTATATTGTGTCTGTGTCATGGATTATGTCCACCAACAGGCTCTCCACCTCTGCTTTTATGAAATGATAGCATCTTCAACTTGACACTCTAATCATTGTGTTGTATTACTACATTGCATGTTAAGAAAGTATCCTTTGCAAATTAAAATTATGTGGATTTAAACAAAACAACCAGCAAACCACTCCCCCTCCCCCAATCATTTTAAGGTTCATATCTTTTTAAGTTCATAATTAGAAACAAATGTTGGCCGTTTTGAAATTTTTTTGATATGGCCTTTTTTTTTAAAAAATGTTTTTTAAATCATCAAGGTGTTAGATTAAAGAAACAGTTCTCTTGTACTTATTACTGAGGCTACTGGCAGGTAGATCAAGCTACATGGAAAAAGATTGGCTTCTCTGAGGACCTGACTAGGCCATCATAAGGCATATAAGAGAAAAGGCCATGATAATAGGGCTTTTTTTCCAGCCTGTTTTTTAACTTTTAAATCTAAATTCATAATTGGGCTCAGAACTGGGACTACTGGTATGATATTAAGTTGGCTTAAACAGAGTTTAACTTTGGGAGCTACAGAAAAACATGAGAAATACCCCAGAGCAGCTGCTCATCTCCCTTCAGAACTATTAACATTAAAAGTCTTGGGCATGAGAAATCTCATAACTTCCCAATCAGTATTTCTGGGACAAAGTCAGATTTTGGACAATTACAAAAACCCAGACACAAATGTGCAAACCAGATTCCAATTTCTTCTCTTGACATAAGATTTAAAACAGCACTAGGAACTTTTCTAGGTCAGTGTCAACATGTTACCAGAGTAAGAAACAAATTGGAGTGCATGGGTATGCAAGTTTGTGTTTTGGCAAGGGAGCAACATTGAAATACTCACAGTGTACAAGCCAAATCATAAAAATAAAATGGGATTTATAATCCCATCCTTTTTGAAAGAATAGGACTTAGCCCTGACATCTTGCAGATTTGTGATATCCTGACTTTTGTTTCAACAGTCCTAAATCACACTGCATTTTAGACTATCAGCACAACTGTTGCCGGGTTTCTGAAAGAAGAAATAATGTAGAAAATGCACAGAGTAGTTTTAATTGCAACAGAAAGCCAATCTACCTTAGTTACATTGACAAATAAGGAAAATTTTATTCAGCTCAACAAGAAGATGCTAACTTCTGACTATGTAAAAATAAAAGGGTTGTATTGGATAATTCTTCAGTCATTTCAGTTGTGTCTGACTCTGTGTGACCCCATTT
The DNA here is from genome assembly GCF_028583685.1 of Petaurus breviceps papuanus. Lineage (NCBI taxonomy): Eukaryota > Metazoa > Chordata > Mammalia > Diprotodontia > Petauridae > Petaurus > Petaurus breviceps. The sequence goes on from NW_027185889.1 coordinate 23,126,361, forward strand.
GGGGTTTTCTTGGCAAAGATCCTGGAGTGGTTTGCCATTTCCTTCTCCAGCTCATATTACAGATGAGGAGACTGAGGTAAACAGGGTTAAGTGACTTTCCTAGGGTCACACAGCTATTAAGTGTCTGAGGCCTCATTTGAACTCAGGTCTTTTTGACTCCAGATCTGGTACTCTATCCCGTGCCACCTAGCTGCTCCTTGAAGATAGAAAGACAAAAGCAAAACAATCCCAGCTCTTAGGGAGTTTACACTCTACTGATTGTGACTAGGTTACAAAAGTCAAATTCCATTTGTGTGTTGGGAATTGAAAAGCTATTAGCAGCAATTAATTTTTCCTTTCTACTCTCTCCTGGTCCCATGGCTACACCTGACCAGGTTTCAAAAGATGGATCATATAGAAAGGAAAAAAAAATTTGCTATATCTCTTTTATGGAGCCCTTATCAATTTGAACACTGAAAAGAAAGTGGGGAAGGAGGGATAGAATGGGGATGAAGAGAGAGAAAAGGAGAGATTCATGTACTTCATACCACTGAGGACACATTAAGAGTTGAAGATTTAGGGCTGGAAGGGATTGTTGAGATCTCTTGGTCCTGGACTTTGGGGGTTCATGGATAGGTGTTTTAGGGGGCTTGTGAACTTGGATGGGAGAAATTGCATCTTTATTCCAATATAATTGGTTTCCTTTGTAATCCTATGCATTTTATGTATTTGAAAACATTCTGAAAATGGGTGCATAGGCTTTACCAGACCAACAAAGGTGGTCCATACAAAAATGTTAAAAATCCCTCCTGTAGTCTAGCCCCCTCATTTTAGAGTAAATTGAAGGGAAGAAGTGAAGTGACTTTCCTAATGACACACAGGAATCAGTGGGTACAAACCAGAATTTGAACCCATATCCTGGGGTTCCTGACCTTTCCACTGCCGCTTTCTTGCCCCTGAGGCATTGTAAGAGACAAGGGCATCATTACCCTACTAGAGAGCTGACATTTCTTGAGATTTCAGTCTTCTCATTCGTAGAAATGCCAATGACTCACAAAAAGAACATCTCTTTCCCAGATGACCCGTTCTTTCACCTCCAGCATCCTAACATGGCAATCTTTGGTAATAATTATGAATAATCTGAATTTGATTTTCTCATGATAGCTCCCCTCTAAAACACACAAACTGAATGGAATCATTTAACGAGAGATTATGTTCTTGAACATTTCCTCATGTACAGCTATCATCTCTCATCCTTTGAACACTCATGCTGAATACAATTCCCAAATCTCCACCCTAAACACAACTTTTTAATTCTATAAACCAAGTCCTCTAATTAAGGGCAAATCTTTTAAAATTATGCAATAATTGCTGCCAAAGACATAGCATCCTTTGTATGTCACCTAGCCCCTGTGTCCTGAGGTGGCAAACCGTCCTGGAGAGCCAGGGATTTGAAGTCAGAAGATCTGAAGTTAAGGCTTAGTTCTGCCTCTCATAATCTTTGGGACCTTGAGCAAAAGAGGCAGTTGTGAGGTGTGGTAGTGACTTTCACAGGTTATTAATTCAACAAATATTTATTGAGCACTTATTATGTGACAAGCAATGAAGTTAGTTATTCCAGAGGATGGGGAAAATAAATAATGGTGCCTGAACTTATGGCACCATTATTTATATGCACTCATGGCATATTGTCTAGGGACAGTGGGAGAGGGGGATAGAGACAGGTATCCTTGTTTCTATAACAGGAACTGTGTGAAAATGCCACAGGAGCCCATGTCCTGTCCTGCTGGTTCAGTTTCAAAGGCAGTGATTTCTAGTTGTCATTGGGGCAGATACGCTTGGCATGCCGTCCTTTCTCACCTTCACCTGGTAAAGCCTTTGGTTTCCTTCAAAGACCATCATCCCCTTAATAGTCACTGGCATGTCTCTCCTCAAATTATCTTGTATATATAAGATATAGGCTTATGTGTTGTATCTTCCAATAGGATGTAAGCTCTGTGACAGTAAGGACTGCTTATCACTTTTGCTTTGTATCCTCGGTTCATAATAAGGTGGTAACTAAAACATAGCTGTTGTTGAGTAAATGTTAGGCACTTGGCATTGACCTTTTGCTGTTGTCCAGAGGCCTTTTGAGCTTCTGAGGGGTGAGGTTGTGTTTAATTCACATTTATTAAGCAGCACTTTTTTTGTGCCAAAGGAAATACAAAGTTTGAATATTATATGTATTACTATGATATAAATATGCACATATGTATGTATATATTTGCATCTGTGTATATATATATTACTTAGTATGTAATTTGTTTGCATGTTGTCTCTCATTAGATTGCAAACTCTCTGAAGGCAGGGATTGTCTTTTGCCTTTCTTTGTATATTTTTTGATTGATTGATATGGGGCTTGTCCTTACGGACTTTGGTAGATAACACATCTCAGTAGAGAGAATTATTAAAAGAGGGATATTATGTATTTTCTTCTCTCATGACCTCATAAGCTCAGATGGTATGAATTATGGTCATCTATGTTGATGACTCAGATCCAGTCTCTTTCCTGAGCTCTAGTACCTCCATCATCAATTGTCTCTTGGATGTTTGCAAGTGGATGTTCCACGGGGATCTCAAATTCAGCATGTCCAAAACAGAACCCATGATCTTTCTTCCCAGTTGTTTCTGTTGAGGGCACCACCATCCTTCCAGTTACTTAAGTTTGAAACCCCAGTGCTATCCTTGACACCTCTCCCTTACTCATCCCACATCGATCTAATCACTTGATTTCACCTTAACATTTTTTTCATCTGTCCCATTTCCCTCCATTCCCACAGCCACCACCCGAGTTCAGGCCCTCATCACCTCTCACTGGGACCATCCCAGCAGTCTCTTAATTGGTCCATTGTAGTCTATCTTCCATACAGCTGCCAGAGTGATTTTTTTGAAAGCACAGGCCTGACTGTGTCACCTTCCTTCTCATAAAATTCCAGTGGCCCCTATCATCAAGATCAAATATAAATTCCTCTCTTTGACATTTAAAGACTTCCACAATATAGTTAACTTTACAATTTTATTTGTTATACATTACTTCCCCTCACACACACTCTTCTTCATATGCAGCACTATCTTCAATGCCTGAAAGGAATTGCCTTTCCTCACGTTTTCCTCTTGGATCTTTAATTTCCTTCAAGGCTCAGCTTAATGACAACTCTCTTTACATGAAGCCTCTTCCAATCCACCCTGGTGATAGGGTTGTGCCCATACTGCTTCCCTTGTGTCTAGCACATAGTAGGGGCTTAATAACTACTTACCGATGGAATGTATTATGTTGTATCACTCAGACATTTGAAATAAAGTACTCTGTGAAATCCAAGAGGGAAGAATGGGGAAGGCTTCGTGGAGAAGCTGAAATAGGAGCTGGGTTTTGAAAACAGCTAATGAATGGGAATGTCATTATGAGCATAGGAACAGTATGAGCAAGGAGTGGGAAGGGACGGCCTATATGGGGGACAAGAGTGGTCCTCCTTGGGTAGGTAGGGCATACTGTATGTTGTGGGTTGCAGCATGAGGCAGGGGTGGCAATGGAGGATAGTGTTAAATTATGGAGGAACTTGAAGGTCGGGGAAACTACTCAAGATTTCTAAGGAGTAATGTGACCACATCTCTCCTAGGGACATCAATCTGGAAACCAGGAATATGAGATGTTACATACATCACAGCATCCCCTCAAACCAATTTACCATCAGAGGAAACTTACAGTTGGAGGTGAAAGTTTCAGCTGTGTCCAAATGGTGGTGAAAGACATGCAGTCGGGCATACTGACAGCTTGGTGATAAGTGATGTGGTTGGGATATTAGTACCTTAAGAACTTTCTTGAATCTTAAAATCAATCACTCGCTTATTGGATATGTGGTATTAGATTAAAAAGATGCATATTAGCATTATGAAAAAAACCAACCCCAAATTTGCCAGAAATCAAAGAGACAGCAATCGGGCAGGTGTCAGTTTTCTGTGTAAGGAGGAACGCATTCTTATCCTCTCTCTTATTCACTCACTGCCATCTAGCTTCCCTATACAGTTTTCCTAATGAGAGTGGGAGAATTTTAGGAAAAAAGGGAGTCTAGTTAAAAGCATGTGGTTGGGACTCAGAATTTGAGTGGTACTCATTCCTACATTTATTGTGTGAATCATCTGTTAAATCAACTGATGGTCCTACTTTGTTGAGCAAATAATCAGATGGATTTGAGCAACACAATGACTTTCCCATGGTAAATGAAACAATAACAATTCATAGTCACTGAAGAGTTTAAAATGCTCTATAGATTTAATCTTATTAAACCCAACATTCCAATAAAGCCAAACTGCCAAAGAAAATGTATATACATATATACATATTCTGGCAGTGATGGAGAAATAATCTAAGAGCCAAATTTTCTCACATTTTTCTTTCTGTAAAAAATGTTTGTGTTCCGGAGAAGTGAGAGCAATACATATATCCTGATACAGCAGATGCCCTTTGTATACTACTGTAATAAATTAAAAGCATCGGCTTTCATTTACCTTTTCTGGATTAAGGTCAATTACATAGTCTCAAAAAATAAAAAAAAAAGAAAATTTAGAACAGATTAAGAAAAGTCATTTAATAATAAGATTAAGCACTTAGACATAAGTATTAAAAACATTTGACTGTTTAAGGTATATTTGAAATACAAAAAATAAGGATTCTGACCAAAACATTTATTAAAAATAAAGTTTGAGAACTCAGTGTAAAAGGAAGATACTTGTTTCACATTTCAGTCACCCAAAACAATAACTTGTGGTCACCTCCCATTGCACAAAGAGGGAGAGTTCGGTGCCAGGACAGACCAGATCCCACAGCTGCAGAGCCAATGAGGATAGGCTACAAAAACAAAAAAAAAAACAAGCAGAAAATGGGACAGAAGAGTAAGAATGGAACAATAAAAGGCACAAAAATCTAAATAGTGTCCTCTAAACAAGCATGTTATAGCTATCTGTCCTCATTTATAGCATAATACTATACTATATACATGTGGCCTTGAGGCCACAGGTTCCCCACCCCTGGCATTTGCTTTATAGATTAATTTTCTTATTGTTTGTCATCTTTACAAATGACCACACTGACAGATCCAGGGGAATGTGCCTGGTGACTGATGTCTACAGGAGAGGGAATGAGACCATGCTCTTGGCCAGTTCCTTCTGCCCCACACATCACGTGCTACTGGGATGGCAGGGCAGCAAGGGTACTAACTGAGACCAAGGAAGTAGGAAGATGATCAGTCAATCCCTTAAGGAATCAAGCTTGTGATCTCATCATTAGTACTTCAGCCAGACAATTTCACAATTTAAATAAAGGAGGATAATAGAAAATCAACAGGAGGGAAATATTAGCATGCAATAATACTTTCTAAATTTGAAAAGACTATTTTACTAACTTGCTACTAATGAACACAAACATCAGGCAAAATACATCTTTATTATGTAACATAAGTGGCTGAAATGCGAGCCAATTTAGGGATCACAAATTCAGAGAGAGGAAAGCAAGCAGAAGGGACATACAGATCCGAGACAGTACTACCTGAGGGTGCCCCAAATGATGAATCAGAAGCTGAGTGGTCATTTTGCCAGGGTAGCCAGTAGTTGCAAATAGGTTCTCATTAACTGTTGACCACCTGAGAAAGGAATCACCATCAGTCACTTTGGCCTCTCTGTACAACTGAGGCTGCTCCTCTGCCCACTCCTGAGCCCAATCTCTGTCCTTAACTCCAGCTCCATGTTATCTAATAGAATGTCTCCATCCAGTCCTAGTGACATCTAAAACTCCAAATGATCTGAAATTAAACTCATTGTTTTTAGAGGACCAATCCTACTCTGGCTCCTCATTTGGGAAAGTTTTTATTTATTTGGGCTTGGAGTGAACCCAAAGATGTACTAAGGGGCTAAATCCTGCCGCTGCCCTCTCATCCCATCTTTCCTATTCTTTTCTTTCCTTTTCATTGACAGCAGCACCGGCCTGCTGCTCGATGCTCTTCTTGTCTTCTGCCTGGGCCGAAGTCTCCTGACTATTAGAAACCATCTAGTCCAACCCCTTGTTTTACAGATGTGGAAACTGAGGCCTGAAGATGGGCTTTTTCAGAGGTCGCAGAGCAGAGATTCCCACTTGTAGGGTCCTCTCATTCCAAATTCAGTCCTCTATTACGGTGATACCTGGCTGAATCCTCAGTATCACAGCATTTTGTGCTTCTCTTTTTTCATTCTGCATTATACCTTGTATTATCACCTACTAGATTAAAATTTCTATGAGGAGAGATTCTCATTTGTGTCTCCCATAGCATAGATGTCAGACCCGGGGCCTGGGCAGCTTATGGCTTGCAAAACTCCCCAGTGAGGCAAGGAAATGTTTTACAAAATAAATAAAAATACAGTAAAACAAAGATAATGTCAATTTGTGGTTTTCTTGAGTTTGACACCACTGCTCATTTTGAGGGGGGTAGCTCCAAATTGCCTTCCAGAATCACCAGATCAGTTCATGGCTCCACTAACAGGAAATCAGCTTGCCTGTCTCTCCAACAATTGTCACTCTATTATTTTTCATCTTTGCCAAAATGATGGGTATGAAATGGAACCACAGAGTTGTTTTAATTTTATAATGTGTTGGAATGTTTTTATGGTTTTTTTTTTTTTTTGCTTTTTTTATGTGACTTTTTTATTCTTTTTGAAAACTGCTAGTTTGTATGCTGTGACAATCTGTTGGGGGAATGGATGTTGTTCTTATATATTTGAATCAGTTATCTATATATCTTAGATATTAGATGTTTATCAGAGAAACTTGCTGCAATATTTCCCACTCAATTAGCTGCTGTTTCCCTGCTAATTTCAGCCGTATTGACTTTGTGAAATAATTTTCTATTTTACGTCATCAAAATCATCCATCTTATTTCTTGTTATCTTTTCTATACCTTGTTTGGTCAAGAACTCTTCCTATGGACAGTTGTGCCTGTGATGTGCCCTTTTATCTGTAGATCACATTTCCATTTGGAGCTTGGTATAGTGTGAGAAGCTGATTTAACTCAGATTTTTGCTAGACTGCTTTCTAGCAGTTTTTGTCAAATTCTATGTTTCTTCATTACATGCCCTTGAAACCTCCCAGTCTTTTCCTCAGGGGCCTAGGGTGAGGACAGGGTACAACTGTGAATTTACTGAGCAGAGATAATGGCCCTCTGGACTAGGAAGGTGGCAATACTTGTCTAATCTAAAACTTCAAAGAAAGACATGAAAAGGACAAAATGATAGCCTGGACTCAGCAGAAGGAATCAACAATGATCCCAAGGTTTTGAACTGAGGAGCCCAGAAGGACTGTGGAGGGAGGGAGAGGAGCTGGAAGCAATGACAAGAAATCTCTTCCCCAAATATAGACTACAAAGGCCTTTTCTCATATAGAAAACAAATGGAATCCAAAGGCTTGTAATTTAATTGGAAGCCTGCCAAAACCACTGCTAAAGAACTAGTATGTTTAATGCACACATTTTATAGTAATCATTGTGGATCCATTTTGGAAGGGTGCTGTGAGGAGGGAAAAGAAAGCTCTTTATGATGGAAAAACTATTCCTTGAGGCAGACCCAGTAATTGTGATAACTGATAGCTGTTGAACATGCACAAAAGGAACTAATGAAATTTAGGTTATAAAGTTAGGTTTGGGTCAATTGGCCAACTGGAGAGATGCAAGTGTTGGGCAAAGAAGCCTGGATTTTACTAAGTAATGGGAGAAGGAGCAGGGAAAGAAGTGAATTTAAAGAAAGTTTGGCAAGAGACCTATCGAAGCAAAATAACCCTGGGGGCATTTAAGGATGAACCAAGGAAGATGAAGACACAGAGACAAAAATAGAAACAATGTGTACAGATTTTTGTCACAAACTCTTCTGCTGTTAGTAAATGTGAAGCAGCCACATCTGGACAATTTCTGACGGGGAAGGATGATCCTTGAATGAGCAAGGAGCAACAGAACAATTGCACTACCCACTGCCAGCACCTCACAGAGGAGGTCCATGCCTAAGAGGGCACAATAGGGAAGGGGGAAGAGGCCAAAGGCCTGGGAGATATCTTGGAGCTTACTGTTTTTTTTTTTTTAATATTTTAAAATTTTATTGGTTTTCATTTTGAATATAGCATAGTTGACAACTATAACCCAAACAAACAAAAACATTTTGGGGGTCCTTTAAGAGCATAAAGTTGTCTTGAGATCAAAAAGTTCAAGAACTACTGCTCTAGACAAATGGTTTCCAAAATAATGACTGTGTGGAGAGTTCCCCTTTTCTCATTTTGAGTGAGATGGAGTGACTTGAGTGAGATAAGAAAACATGGATGAGATCTGATATGTACAGAGGATTTAATGACATTATCTTCTCTCCTATTTTCAATTATCACCTTCATACACATCTATATCTCCATCCTTGACTTCTGCTTTCTCTAGTCCATTGTTTCCAGCTTGCTATTTCTGCCTTCATGTCCCAATACTAATTCCAAATCTGAATTCATTTTCCCCTTACAACCTCCCAGTTTCCTTATTTCCATTGATCATGATATCTATTATCATTCAGGCTTAATAAATTAGAGTGTTCTCTTCCCTCTACATTAATCCCCCACATCTAATCAGTAATCTAGTCGGGTTAATTCTTTCTCTCTGAAATATTACTTGATCAATGCCCTCCTTTTCTTTTCTTTTTTTTTTCATTTTTCAAATGCTTTATTAACTTCTGATTTACATCATTCATTTTCGCCAGATTTTGAGTTACACATTTTCTCCCAGTTTTTCACCTACCCACTTCCCCAAAATAGCAGTCCCACAGTATATCCCCTCCTCCAATCTGCTTTCTCCCATATCTTCTCTCATATCCCCTTTGACTTTTCCAGTAGGGCATGGTGGATCTCTATGCCCCAGTGCCTGCATATCTTATTTCCTAATTACATGTAAAATAGTATTATATATATATATATTTAAACATTTGATTTTAAAACTTTGAATTCCAGATTCATTCCCTTCCTCCCTTGTCACCGGCCCTGACTGGAAAGATAAGCAGTTCAGTATAGGTTGTACATGTGTAGCTTATGTAAAACATTAACATAGTTGATATATTGTAAAAGACTGACTATATTTCCCTCCCTCCTATCCCGCTTCCCATTTGTTCTATTCTCTACTTTGATCCCGTCCCTTTTCAAAAGTGGGTGCTTCCAACTTCCCTACCCCCCAGCCTGCCCTCCATTCCATCATCCCCCCTCTCTTCCCCTTCCCCCCTACTCTCCTATAGGGTGAGATACCCTATTTAGTGTGTATTTCATTCCCTCCCCGAGCCAAATTCAATGAGAATAAGGTTGACCCTTTTGCCTTCTAATTCTTCCCCTCCATTGTAACCATTTTCCCTTGCCTCTTCTATATGAGATAGTTTACCCCATTCTGTCTCTCCTCATCTCCTCTCATTATATTCCTCTCTCACCTCTTAATTTCACCTTTTAAGTATCATCCCTTCCCATTAAATTGGTCTTGTGCCTTCTATCTATGTCTACCTGTAAACATATATACACACATTTACATATGTATTCATATGCCCGTATACCCTCTGATATAGACACATATATATACATATATTCCCTTCAACTATTTTCATACTGAGAAAAGTTTCATCAGTTACAATTATCATTTTTCCATGTAGGAATGTTAATAGTTCCACTTTGATAAGTTTCTTACGGTTTCTTTTCCTTGTTTACCTTCTCATGCTTCTCTTGCTTCTTGTATCTGAATGTCAAATTTTCTATTCAACTCTGGTTTTTTCAGCAAGAATGCTTGAAAGTCCTGTATTCCACTGAATGACCATATTTTCCCCTGAAACATGATACTCAGTTGTGCTGGGTAGGCTTACTGTTCTTTTTAACAATGACAACAACGAAAGTGACTGAATGTTAAAAACTACTGATTCATATGACTACTTTTCCATCTCCACAAAATTTTTACAAAAATAATCTATACACATATTGAGGTTACTCTCGATGAAGTTATGAGAAGGAACAGGTAGGGCTTTGCAAAAAACATTTGCCAGCAAATGTGTTTTTTTTTTTCACAGTCATACAATTTAAGATCTTACTGTGCTTATAGCTTATCTATTAAAAAAAACAAAAAAAATTGACTTGCTTGAATTAAACACTGCCTTCAAAGCTCTTTTTCCAGCAAGGTAGCTTTCAAGTCATATAAAATTTCTTCAGTGATGCTATAACCGATATAACTTTGTTTGGTGACTCTGCTTATTGATATCAAAGAGATCATAAAAAAGGTGGACATGTCTCCCATATTCATGAAAGATTATCCTGTACAGTATCCAAGTGAGAGAGGGATTCCCCATCAATTTACTAACTGAATAATCTCCTCACTGTATAATCTCCCTCACTATAATACAAATTGCTTTTATGATCCCATCAATTGAAAAGGTGAGAAGGGATAGTAGATTGTAGAGTTGACTTATATTTGTTTTCTTCCAGGGGTATGGACAAAGCCTCTTTTCCTTCTTGCAATATCTGTCCATTCTCTATATTTTTTAACTTGTTTTTTGGTTTTATAAAACCAAGCCAAACCAAACCCATCACACACCCAAGTTTTTCACCAATCTACAAGTTTCTGTTTGGAATATTTAAAAAAGTTATTCTTGAAATACTGATGATGTTGACTCCACTATTATATTTGTTCCCTTTCAGTCAGCCAGATAGTATTCACTGAATGCCTGTCTGCTTTGTGGTCAGAACCACAGGGGCTCAGCAGGGGACAGGAGGAATGAGTCGTGGTGGTGGTAGAAGAGAATGAATTGTGGGAGATAAAAAAAGTAATGAGAAATAATCTCTAACTTTGAGGAACTTACAAACTAGTACGTGAGGAGACTAATACATGTGAAATTGTACCTAATCATATAAGAAAACAAACAAGTGACAAACTATGTAAAATTCACAATATGTTTTATAGGAGTTCAGAGAAGAAGGACATCCAGGAGAATGGTCAGAAGGTGATCTAAGGAAGAAGTGGAGTTTGAGCTGGCCAGAGAGTCTGGGGGAAATGTGGGTAGGAGAAAGAGAGAGTACAGAGCATCACCATGAAGCTAAGCCAGGGGTATGTTCTGGTGAGAGGGGAAGTTGACTCATATGATAAGGAACAATATTAGTACTTTAAAGGGGTTGGACTAGATGATCTCTAAGGTTCCTCCTAGCTGAAATAGTTTATAATGCTTTTTTTCTATCCCTATCAATTTTTTAATTAAAAACTGAAATTGACTTAAAGGTTAACTTACTAACTATAATATGCAGGATTCAAAAGATTAAAGTAGAAACTTTCAAAATAACTGGGAAACTCTACCTGAATAAGTGGGCTCGATCCATATGGACAGGTCTCTTATCCTGAGGATAACTAAAAAGAAAGTATTTAATTACAACCTGTTCTTCAACCAATTAGCCAGTCAAGTCAACAAATGTTTAAACAGAATGGTTCTGAAGAAGCACACAATCTAATGGGGGAGGCAGCATGTAAACAAGTGTGTAGGAACAAGGCATATACAGGTGTAGTGGCAACCACACTGGCATGCCCTGGATGGATGCTAGCACAAGTTCTTAGATCTGCTTTACTAGGAAATATAGCTGTTCATGTGGTCAACAATCTTTTTTAATTCCATTCACTAATTCTGGGGAAGTCAGCACCCTGAACTCCAGAGAAAATACAAGCAGAAAATAAAGAGAAAATACAAGTAGAGAAATAAAGACCAACAGCCAGGGCTTCTGTCTGAGAAATTAGCACAGGTCAATAGAGAGATCCTACTGTCTGACCAAGGCAATACATACATAGTTACCAGAGAGAAGCATCAACATCGGGGTTTTTCAAAGCTGGGGGGAGGGGACGGCTCCTTAAAGGCTACCCAGGATCTCATCTGGCCAAATCACAGGAACACTTTTCCTATGAATGAGCCCCAAAGCAAAATGCTAACCTCAGGGTGAAAGCCTTCCAACAAGCAAGCCTCCCCTAAGTAACCTTCCCTTAATGGGCTTCATGTGAGGCCTACTAATGGGAGGGGAAGATCTCATATCCCATTAACATTACAACAGCATAAATTAGAGATAATTAACTGAGGGAAGGCATGAGAATTAAGTGGGATTAGGAAAGATTTTCTACAGAAGGTTAGATTTTAGCTAGAAAGGAAGCAAGGAAAATGAGGAGGTAGAGGTGAGGAGGGATAGCAGTCCATGCATGGGGGAGAGCCAGAGAAGATTCCCAAAGTAGAGAAATGGAGTGTCTTGTTTGTAAAACAGACAGGAGGCTGATGTAATTGGATCAAAAAACATGTAGGGGAGAAGTGTGAGAAGACTGAAAAGGTAGGGGAGAGGACTAGGTGAGCTTTGAAAATCAGAGGATTTTATATCTGATCCTTTAGATGAAAGTTAGTAAATGGAGTTTATGGAATAGGAGAGTGCAGATTAGACCTATAATCTAGGAAAATCAATTTGACAACTGAGTGGAAGATAGAATGGAGTAGAAGAGTCCAGGGCAGGCAGACCAGCTAGCCTGCTATTGCAATAGACCAGGTGTGAAATGATGAAGGCCTGCATCAGTGTGGTAACTGTCAGAGAAGGGAAGTACAAGAGGTGGTACAGAGGTTGTGTCAACAGACTGGATATGGGGGGGAAGAAGGTAAGAAAGAGGAGACTGAGAAGTGATCAGATAAGTAGAAGGGCAACCAGGAGAGGGTGGTGTCCTGAAAGCCTAAAGAGTGGAGAGTATCAAGGAGGAGAGAGATCAACAGTGTCAGAGGTCACAGAGAGGTCAAGAAGATGAAGACTGAGAACGGGCCATTAGCATGGACAATTATAAGATTGTTAGAAACTTTGGAGACAGTAGTTCCAGTTGAATGATGAGGCTGGAAGCCAGACTACAGAGAGAAGAGAGTGAGAGAAGAAGTAGAGATACCTACTATAGATGGCCTTCTCAGAGAGTTTACCTACAAAAGGCAAGAGAGATGGAACAAAACTAGCTAGGATGGATGGGGAGTTTTGTGAGGATTGGAAGGAGACAGGCATGCTGGTAGTCATTAGGGAAGCAGCCAGGAGACAGAGAAAGACAGAAGATAAATGACTGTGGAGATAATAAAGGGGGTAATCAGTTGGAAAAGATGAGATAGAATGGGATCATTTGGTCATATAGAGAGGTTAGCCTTGGTAAGAAGAAGGGCCACTTTTTCACATGAAATAGGGGAAAAGGCAAAGATGGTGGAAAAAAGCATCTAAGTGATTTAAGATGAAGAGGAAGGGAGAAGAGGGAGCTTTTGGTGAATGGCTTCCATTTTTTAGCAAAATATGGGTCAAGGTTCTCAGCTGAGTGTGGGAAAGGAGAGTCATAGGAAATTTGAGGAGGGATGAAAAGGTTTGGAGGAGCTGCTGTGGTGAATAGGATAGGGAGTTAATTAGGGAGCTATGGAAGGGTTGCCTTACAGCAATGAGAACCCAGTTGAAGTTACATAATATAAATCTGTAGTAGACCCAGTCAGCATATTTTGATGATTTTATCTAGCTTCATTCAGCAGCAAATCTGTAGGAATGAAGACAATGAATGGTGGGAATGATCCAAGGCTGAGACTTAGCAGGGAATGATTGACAATAAGATAAGGGGCAAGGAACTCAAAAGAAGACAGTGTAGAGTTTAAGTAGTTTATTAAAAGGTCAAGATGAGGAAAGGAGGAGAGTGTAGCCAGTACAGGGGTGATGGCCTGGGAAAGAACTCAGGATCAAGGGACTGGATGTTATGGTGTGGATGAAAAACGAGGTGTGGGGTTGCAAGACAATAGGAGAGGCAGAATGATAATAGATTGTGATCAGATAAAAGAATTTCAGATTCATGAACACAGAAGTGGAGCATGGTGGGCAAGATCAAGGATGTGACCATCTTTGCATGTGGCTAAGGTGAGATGGAGGATTAAGTCATATGAAATGATTAACTGGAGGATTATGAGGTCAGGGTGCTTGAAGGCTTGTCAATATGTATGATGAAGTCCCCTAGTATGAAGGCAGGAGCTAGTGAGAAAAGATATGAGTTAGGCACTGAACCCAATGAGGAAAGAAGGGGAGTGTCCTGGAAGTTGGTAGAGGACTGCTTCTAAAATTTTGATTGGGTGGTAGTTATGGATTGAGTGAACCTCAAAGGAGGTGAGGTTACTACTGAGTGATCATGGTAGAGAGGGAACCTGGAAGTAGCAATGGGAAGTAAAGAGTATTCCTACTCCCCCATATCTGCCAGTGAGTCAGGGGGAATGAATGAAAGTACAATCTTCGCTGGAAAGGAGGTCACAGGGAGGCTGGGTCATCAGGAGGGAACCAGGTCTCCTTAAGGTAACTGAAACTTGAGACATACATCTTATAATAAAATGGCAAGTCTAAAGTATTTATACAATGATCAATAGACACAATTATGATAAAATACCAGAGAAAATCAACAGTAGTTTTAATCTTGTAAACAAGGATGAGACAATGATCTATAATCATTGGAAAGGCAAGAAGTGATTCACTGGGAAGACACCATCAAGTAGTAGTGTAACACTTAGTGTGGCATTACAATGGTCCTTGGCACGCAGGAGGTGCCCAATCGATGCTTGCTGACTTCATGAGAGTCCCCAGCCCCCAGCCATGCACTTTCTTTGTTCCCAGCTCGATTTCCTTCTCCCCTCTGATCTTCAGTTCCCTTTTGTCCTCCCCATGAGAATGTGAGCTTCTTAAGAGTGACTGGTTTTCGTGCATTTGTATCCTGAGCATTTAGCGTAGAACCAGGCACAAATTAAGCACTTAATAAATCCTCATTCACTCTACCACACAATAATGTTTAGCAGAATAAAGATTTTTTAAAAAAATAACAGAAATGCTAAGGAAATACCTGGACCGAGTAATATCCCAGATTAACCAATCATTTCCTGCGACAGCTCCAACTTTGAATGTGTTTCTTAAACACCAGTGTGCTGACATTAATGGAGTCTGTTCAGATTCCAGAGAGAGGATAGCCTGCTGGGTAATGAGATCATAGAACCTGATCGTTCCACTCTTCTCTGCAACCATCAACTGAAAGACAGAAAATGACAAATTTACTTAAAATGATAATTACACTTTTCTGCTATTTTAAAAATGCTGATAATAAGAATTCGGCAGGCAAATCTGTGCCATAAGATACTGGTCCCCCCCCCCCCCCTGCAAAACCCCATAAACCCAACCCCCAAAAACAACATTCTCGCTAATATTTAAAATGTATACAAAAGTATGAGGTGACAGATTCAATCCACTAAATATTTTTAAAGGAATTTTAATATGTTGGCAAGGCACTGTGCCAGTTAATATCAGATGGGCTTATATTCTCCCAGAGGTCACAACGCTGGGTGGCAAAAGGTTTTATGTAAGTCTTCAACAGTAAGTGGGAGACCTTGGATAAAATAAGAAAAATAAATTTTAATGAAGAAATTAACCATTAATACAATTTCAAGTGATAAGATAAAACCATTAATAGCTAAGAAGAAAGAGTTTGCCGTCTTAAAACTGCTGAGAAAGACTATTATTCAGGATGAGGTCACATATTAATCATACAATTTTACAGAATGTCAATCTTGTGATAACCTCTGAATTAGGAAAAGACTTAAGTTCAAGAGTTTATCAAACACAGACAAGTATTTCCTCCAGATATATTTCTTATTTATTCAGTCATGAACTTTTCCACTATCCAAAGATCTGAAACGTAATTCCTTCCTTGCCCTTCAAATCTGTTTATGATGTGACTCTTCAAATCCAGGTCATGTATCTGTCTTATCCTGGTATATCGTGTGAGCTGCTGACCTACACCTAATTTCTGCCAGAATGCTGCCCAATTTTCCCAGAAAGTTTTGTCAAATAGTGAGTCCTTCTCGCAGAAACTGAGGCCTTTGTGTTTATCAAACATGATACTTTCTTCTGTATGTCACAAACTAAAATCTGTTCCACTGCTCGCTCGCTCTCCTTTCTCTCTGTCCCACCCCCTGTCTCTCTCTTTTACCAAATTTTGTTTTTAATGGTTACTGCTTTGTAATACAATTAGAAATCTGGGACTGATAGATCCCCTTCCTTCTTACTTTTTTCTTGACTTTCTCAGCAACTCCCACTGCCCCTAGTTCTAAACTCTCCAGCCCAGCAGGACAAAGACAAGCCTTCTTCCACATTATAGCTGCCCCCCTAGAAATCTTTTCTCCTTTAGGCTAAGTATCTCTAGGTTCTTCAACCCTTTCCATCACCATTATGGTAGGCCCTCCCCCCCTTCTTTGTACAGTTTATCAATGTTCTTTCTAAGTTTGGTGCTCATGAGCACCATAATAATCCATATGTGATTTGACTGGAGGCAAGAAGAGTAAAATGGTCACCTTCATCTTTCCAGACACTGGGTCACTTTGACTTAATGCAGTTTAAGATCACCTTTTTTTCCCTTCAATTTAATAAGTATTTAAATAATAAGTATTATTTATTAAGTGTATATATGTGAGACACTGGTGCATGCTAGGAATAAAATAAAATAATAGCTCCTATTCCCAAGAGGCTTTACAGTTAACTAGTGAAAAACCATAATGTAGACTGATAAATATAGTACAAGGTAGGGAAGAAAGAGGTTAAGGGAGAGATCAAACCAAGTAGGAAAGTATTAACAGCTTTGGGCCACAGGGTAGAGAGTTAGGGAAGGCTTCCTAGAGGACATAGCACTTGAACTGAGCCTTGAAACTCAATTCAAATCAATGAGCTTTAATAAGTGCCTTCTCTGTGCACAGCTCCATAACAGAAACTGAGAATACAGACACCAAAATGTCCGTTTCTGTCCTTGAGGAATTTAAACTGTATTGGGAGATAAAACTTCTACAGAAAAGTAGATACAAGATAATATTAAGAAGGAGAAAGCACAAAAAGCTAGAAGAAGCAGTTAAGGTTTAGGGGATACTTGAATTGAATTATGACAGGAACTAAGGATTTTTAGAGGTAGAGATAAAGAGAGAACACCTTTTAGACAATCAGGGACAACCCAAGCAAAGGCATGGTATAGAAAGAATGCAGAATTCTGAAGATAGGAGGGTCAGTTTGGCCAAATGAGTTGGGCCTAGACCTGAAGCAGAGCAGTGTAGGCCAGAGAGAGAACTCTATGAAAGAGACAGGATCTAACAATTGATTCTTGTATTAAACCATTTACCATATTTATTGAGTACGCATAGGATTATACACCTGGCCCCTTGGAATCAGTCTCATTATAGTAACAGTCCACGCACAAACTCTATTTGCACTGATAAAATTAAAAAAAAAAAACCATATCACAACTTACTTTACAAGCTTCCTCGGGATGCCAGCAGACACTCATTCCAGGGGAGCGGAGAACAAAATGAGCTTTCTGATTTCCTTCTAAGTCCCAGACCCTAGTAAGAGAGTATGCCAGGGTTTACTGTTATACCTTTAAAGCCGTTTATTTACATGACATTATTCAAAGCAGTTAACTAAGACAGAAAACTGAGATTTTGTAGTTACTCAGTATTTTTTTTAAAGTTAAACTTTTTTTTTAAGCAAATGAGACAGCATTACAAAAATTCAAGCCTTGCTCTCTACTGCATTATAAAAAGTTGTAGTTTTTATACTTAGTCATATAGGAAGTTGCCATACTCTTTCTGTGATGTGATTAACATGCTATAACATGCCAAACTATTTCTGGCACATGGTAGGAAAATTTTTAAGTGAATTACTTTCTATATCATGGGCTGTATTCTGGAGTCTCTAGGAGCTGAATCTCACTAGACTAAACAGGCTACAATTCCCTAATTCTATAGTTAGTTCATGTTATGCTTTCCACCAATGGAACTTTAAAAAAGGATGAGACTCCTGTTTTCAAAATAACAGCATGGCATCATTGACAAAACTGAATTCACTGAGGTCAGAGGCCATTTATTTGCCCTCTCTGCCATCCTAGCCAAGTAGATGCTCGTTTATAATTCTTTTGCTTTCGTTCTCCTCTCTTTACTGCTGCTACCACAAGCTCAGCCTCTTTGTTACCAATTTCTCCCCCAGCAGAACTCAGGAGCGTTGGCCAAACAGAACGGGGTTTATTCCAGTAACTTCCTTGTTTTTTTTTTTTAAACAAAAATCCATGATAATGATGGCCAGATTATAAAAGAAACTGAACCTCTGAGGAAGGCACTGAGTACACATATAATGCTTATACTTTGGGGTAATAAACATGGAATAAGCCTAGTAGAAACGGCAAGCCAAAATAGAGAAGGGCAGCCTGTGTGCCAGGCCAGTACTCATTTCATGTTAAGAGGCCTGTGGCCTGCTGGATGTACTCCTGATGAGAAAACATGGACAAGAGCTGCACTGCATGAGAAGATGAAGATGAACTGCCCCCCTTAGAGCCCTGGGGGGAGAGCCCACATTAACATCAGTGATGGATACACAGTAGTAATGAAGTATAAGGAGGACCAGTCAACCCATAAGCATTTATTAGGTACCTACCTCTGTGCCAGGCACTGAACTAGGCACTGGGGAGATGACATATTAATTACTCAGAAAGAACTGTATTAATATGTGATAGATAGCCATCAACCAACCAATCAACTAAGAAAGATTACTTTCTCAGAACCTTATTTAGATGATCTGAACACTTTCCTCTCTTCCCCAAAAAGCTTCCCAGGCTCACTGTCTGTCCCTTATAGACAGTGACATAGCACAGCAGATAAGAGGGCTGTGCCTGGTCAGGAAGACCTAAGTTCAGTTTGGCCTCCCATCCTCAGACCCTCATTGTGTAACTCTGGGCAAGTCACTTCTGACTCTTGTTTCCTCAACTGCAAACAGGGATAATAAGTGCACCTACCTCCCAGGGGGGCTACAATGAGAAAATATTTGTAAGTCCTTAGCATAGTGTCTGGCATACAGTAGCTGTTTAATAAATGCTTATTCCTTTTCCTTTCTTTCCCCCCCTTTCCTCCCTCACTTGTATAGAAAGGAGGAACAATGCTGACATGAGAAAGGGGAGTCAAAGAAAGTGGTAGTCAACAAATTGGCCACAGGATTCTTCTTTTATGACTCATCTGAGTAATTACACACTTTTCTGTTTGTGCCACAGTATCTTTCATTGAATTTTACTTCTAGACTTTTTCATTTATCTCATTATAGGACTTAACTTTTTGTTAAAGCAATTTAAAAAATCTGGACAAAAATAATTTGAAAGAAAATATATTTAGTGAAAAATGCCCATTCCTGGTGTGGAAAGATCAATATATTCAACTAATTCAAATTTTTTTAAAAGAGTATCTACTTGGCTAAGTGGAGCACACGTTCTCTACTGCCAGACATGCTGCATTTAGACCCATTTAAGTAAAATCATTTTTTTCAAACATATTTGGTATACAGGAGGAAGATTATGATTTTGTTGCATTATGAAGTTGTTAGTTTTGGCAACAGTCACATTTATTAGATACACACATAGTAACAAGCAAGAAATAAAATGCTAACACTAGCATCTATTTTATTTCTACTGAAATAATAAAATGTTGCTTTCACTATTTAGTGAATCCCATGAGAGAATGGTTTAAAACACCCATTCTTTTGATTCCACTCTAATAGGCAGCTGATTTTACATGTTAGCCATTATATAAAACACAAATATACACCAGGATTTTCCCCCTCTTTCAAAGGGAAAGCAAGATGTGGAAGTTACAGAATAAGGATAATAGTATTTTAAAAATGCTAGCCAACTAAGGACATCTATTTTCCCAAATAGCCTATCTGATCATTGCGCTATCTTCATTTAACATCACTTCAAAACACGTTGATTCAACTCTAGGCAAATAACACCCCTAAGAGCCTCCCTCCACTTCTCTTTGGGATAAGATGACTTGTAGTTTAAAATTATATGCTTATTCAACAGATTTCAGTGGTTTTACAACTAAATCCAAACATACAAAAAGACAAAGAATTAGGCTACAATGAGCATAACTAAATTAGATAGAGATACTATATAAAATGTGTATTCTTTTCTGAATGTTTTCATTAAGTTTCTTTCAAGACTTTTGGTAGAGCTCAATAGACTTTTCTATGATTTTTGCTTGGGTGTCTTATCTGATTTATTCCACAGACATCTATTTCCTGGGAGTTCTCACTATGTGTGCAGAAAATTCTGTGGAACTTAGACCTGTGTTCACATGTTCATTGTGTGAGTCTTTCTTTTCTTTTTTTTTGTAAAGCAATCGGGGTTAAGTAACTTGCTCAAGGTTACACAGCCAGTTATTTCTGGGTGTGGTGCTGAGTGTCTGAGCCCGGGATTCGATCTCCAGGTCATCCCAACACTGGAGCCAGTGCTCTTACTCTCTGGGCCACCTGGCCGCCCCTGTGAGTCTTTCTTTCCAACTGCACAATTGGGGATTTAATTTAGACACCTAAACTGACCCTACCTGCTGACAAGGCCTAATTAACTTTCAGGGCATGGAAAAGGCAAAGCTTTTTCCATATTCCTTAAGAAAAAAGAGAATTTGAGATGAATTCTTCCTTTGCATTATAATTAGGCTACATTTTAATGTTTATGAGCATCTATTTATGAGAAGTTATAGATATATTTAGAAATCTAAATAAAAATCACAATTCAGGAATGTGTTGTGTGTTATCTAAATTAATTTAGCTTCATCAATCTAAGGAAAAATATAGTTTATAAAGAAAAAAGCTTCTTTTTAAAAACACCATTGATGGTAATAAAGAATACTTAGAGAACGAAAATGTGCAAAATAAAATATTTAAAAAGCTATGAGTCAGACATGGTGCTAAGCTATCTCATCTGATCCTCACAATAACTCTGTGAGGTGGATGCTGTTATTATCCCCAGTTTACAGTGGTGGTAACTGTCTTGCCCAGGGTCATACAACTAGTATGACACACAACCATCTCAAGTCATATTTGAACTTGGGTCTCCCTGACTGCCCTCCATCTACTGCATCACCAGCCACCTCTTCTTGTTCAGTCACTCAACAAGAGTAAGTTTCCACCATTTAAATGTTGTGTGTAAATGAACTGAATTGGATCAGTATCTTTGATCTGATAGACATTGTATTGGGCAGACTTTTCCATTTTACAGAAAAAGCAGAAAATGACCAAAGTCTAGAGCTTGCTCAAGAATTTGGGTCAGGGGCGGCCAGGTTGCACAGCGAGTAAGAGTACCGGCCCCAGAGTTGGGATGACCTGGGATCGAATCCGGGCTCAGACACTTAGCACCCACCCAGAAACACCTGGCCATGTAACCTTGAGCAAGTTACTTAACCCCAATTTCTTAAAAAAAAAAAAAAAAGGAATTTGGGTCATTTTCCTTCTGGAGGCCTCAACTTCCTGTCCTGTCAAACAAGAGGAGTGCATTGAGGTTGTTGTCAGAGTAGATGACTTGTTCTCAAAGTTTGCTGGAGTTCTCCCTGGGTATGCAGAAAATTCTGTGGAATTTACACCTGTATTCCCATGTTCAGTGTGAGTCTTCCTGCCTGCCCCTGGGTGGCACCATTATGCATGATACTGACACTGGGCTGGGATGATCTCCAGGGCCCTTTCCAACTTTAATATTCTATGATTCTAAGTCATACAATGACTTTCCTATTAGACCTCTGTCTTAACTGAACAGTTTCTAAAATAAAAAAATCCTGACATTTATATTTATTTGCTTTATGCTGGTGCTGCACATGTGATATAAATCTTAGTAAAAAAAAAAAGTCAAACTTGAAACAAGGGACTAACATTATTCAACTTTCTTACATTATAAATTATGCTAATAAAATCAACTAAACACTAGGACAAAATTGATAATAATGATTTTTATCAAGAGTAAAGGATGCTCAAATGGAGCTGTTATAAAACTGTGAAAGCAGTTTAAAAAATCCCAACTGGCCACAATTTCTAAAAGATTTCAAGAGTTGGCCATACAAAAGGTGTGGTGATTCTGGCCAGGTTGAGGAGTTAACCACAATAGCCTTGATGGTCAAACCTCTTAAATACCATTACATTTCCTTACAAGCATGCAGATAGTGTGATTCAAAACCTCTGTTTGGTCATGGAATGAATCTGAATCTTGAAAAATTTATGCTGAGAGCAAGTTTTCAAATAAAATCAGGCTGACAACAAGGAATGAAATCAGTTTATTTAAGAAATGTTCACAGGTTGTAGTAGAAACCATTTCTCTGCCTTGGATCCTAGAACAGATCCCTTTTAAGGGCTTCTGAAGCACTGAAAAAAAAAATCAAAACCCAACAAAAAAAACAACAACAAACTACCCCACAATTGACAATGTCAGCTAACATCCTAGAAGGACTATAAGAAAAACATGGCTTCCTTATTAGCAGTGGGTAGAGGTGTATAATTCTGAGTTGGGTGTAAAGAAAACCTGAGAAATGCTTATGACCCCCTAGGACTTTAGAAGAAGTATGGGGGAAACACACAGACACATATAGACACACACACACGAGAAAGGCTGGCTGTGCAAGTATCATTTTGGGTGCCAGCCACACAATGTCCAAGGCCCACATGTGATGAGTTGGTGGATGGAGGTCTTGGTTTCAGCTGGGTAGCAAGACAGTACTACTCCCTAAACATCACTGTTCTCTATTCCTGGTAAGTTTTTGCGTCAGGTAGCCCTGCATCCTTGGCTCAAACTATATAGTTTGAACTCCACACTTTCTTGGAGATGTAATTCGAAACGAACATCTTATGTGCAAGTGCAGCATGCATGGCCTTTATGAAGCCAGAGGGGAAAAAAAAACAACTGTGGGAGGCCTAACAGAAAGTACACTAGAGTCAGAAGACCTCTACTCTCATTTTGAATGTACTGGTGTGTTAGTTTCACCCAACTATAGTTTTAATATCTATAAGATGGGGATAGCAAATGTCCTATCAATGTAACAGCAAGATGAGAGGGAAAGGCAGTGTCTGTGGCAGTGCAAGAAGATCCTATGTACTTGGCTCCCCGATAGAATATAAACTCTTTGAGAATGGAGGGCAGTTGCAATTTTTTTTTTTGTATCTGTATCCCCAGGGCTCGGCAAACATAGGTACTTAATAAATATTTGTTGGTTGATAGGATGGTTGGGCTGTCAAAATAGCACCCATCATCCTTTAGTCTTTTCATTAAGTTTCTCCTAGAAGAACAACAGAAAAACCACTCGAAGGGTGGCAGCAATGGGAAAAAACTGAAGTATGGAGCTGCCTGCCCTGGACAGGGTCAGGAGTTACAATATGTCTAATCAATATAATAATACAATAAGTCTAATCAATTAAGGAGTCCTGTAGGAAGGCTCAAACCCAGAGAGCAATCAGCACTTAGGTCCATTTACATTCCAATTAATACCATAGAATTTGGTGATACCTCTTGAAACCACAACTTTCACCGAGTTACACCTGTTCCCTTGTAGGTTTCCATGTAGTTGGTGGTTTAGAAAACCTCAAAAAGCTTGTGTTGCCTCAGGGACAATCTAAGCATGCCTGGAGATGGCACACTACTTCAATCCTCTGACAGGTGTGTTAGAAGAAGTGGGCAGGCCCATCCCTGAATATGCAGATGAAAAGGGAGAAACCGGAGGCTCCAGACCTTCATGTGAGGAATATGAAGAAGGAGCTCCTTAAGTGGGGAGGGAGGAAAGGTGGGGGAAAAATATGTTCCCAACATTCAACTCTGAATATGGTTTTCCATAGAAACAATGTTGTAATCAGTGGTTAACTTCAGGCACTGTGGGTTAAATTGGTTTTTGTGGCCTGACCATCTTAACTGTTTTTATGGAAAAATGAGTTCTGAACCCCAAACTTACAAATCAAGTTTTGGAACAAAGGCTATTTGGAAGTTGGGGATTGCCTGTATGGTGGATCTTAGTGTACTGAGATGTAGAAAAGCTTGTGTTCTTCAATACTACTTGCCATAAAACAAGCTGAAATTGCAATTCAGTATTAGTTTTTTGAATTGCAAGTCATTTCAAAGAGTTAAACCAAGAGCTAGATCTAGTCAAATGCAACCAGAGAAATATTTAGGATTATAATTTGAAATGAAGAAATGGCTCCATTTTAGACTTTTCCTTTAAAGCTAAAAAGCACTAAAAACTGGGTGAATCCTGAAAGGCTTCTTATAGGAGGTGATAACTTGAGCTGAGCCATGAAGGGAGTAGAGATTTTAAAAGGCAGAAGAGGGGAACAGCAGAAAACAGAATTTCATGTACAGGGTATGGCAAGCAGGCCAGTCTCGCCAGAATGTAGAGTATATGGACTAAGGGGAAATAAGTCTGCAGAGCCAGGCTAGGAAACGCTTTAAATGCCCAACTGGATAGTTTGTATTTTATTCTAACATCAATAGGGAGCTAATGAAGCTTCTTAAGAAGGGGAGAGACAAGGTCAGACTTGTGTTTTATAATATTCATTTGGCAGCTGTGGAGAAGACAAATTCGAGAGGGGAGAGACTGGATGCAGGGAGCCTAATTAGCAA
This sequence comes from Petaurus breviceps papuanus, assembly GCF_028583685.1. NCBI lineage: Eukaryota > Metazoa > Chordata > Mammalia > Diprotodontia > Petauridae > Petaurus > Petaurus breviceps. The sequence continues at coordinate 23,150,885 of NW_027185889.1, forward strand.
ACTATGGCAACAAGTTGGGGGAGAAGTGGCAAGGTCTGAGTTGGGGGGATGACGAAAGAGAGATGTAGAAAGAGAGGAATGAGTATAAAAATGTTATAGAGGTTTAAGTGACAAGACTTGGCAATGGATTGGATAGGGGCAGGGGGAGGAGGGGGAAGAGTTAAAACTCACTTGCAAACCAGGGGGGCCTAAAGAGAACAGGGGTAATCTTTTTTTTTTCTTTTTTTGGGGGGGAAGGTAGGGCAATTGGGGTTAAGTGACTTGCCCAAGGTCACACGGCTGGTTTTGGGTTGTCTGAGGCTGGATCAGGTCCTCTTGACTCCAGGGCTGGTGCTCTACTCACTGCGCCACCTAGCTGTCCCAAACAGGGGTAATCTTGATAGAAATGGAGATGTTTAGAGGAAAAACAATGAATTTTGTTTTTAACTCTTCATCAGAATGCTGCTTGATAACATTGCCAAATAGCATATAGTCATTTGAAAAGATTCCCTGGAATACTGGCTTGCCTATTATTAACTAAATTGAAGTGACTCTTGAATATTCTTACAAATAGAGGTAAGGATAATACAAAACAGCAGATAATCCAAAAATCATTTATACTTGGCTTTAAATGGTGTTTTTGTACTTACATTTGACTATGGGTGTGTCTGATATTCTGGGATTCATTTCAAACCAAAAAAAAAAAAAAAGAAACCACATTTTGAAGACCTAACTTAAGAGTTGGGAAGCAGTTCAATTTCATCTTGCCCCCTGCTAAATTTTTCCCCTGCAAGCTACTCTATGTTGAGAATGGGTCACTTATTCACACACCAATGCAAGAATGCCCTTTCTAAAACTTTTCTTGGTTAGGGGAAGTAGTTAACTGTTTGGGTTTTATATAGCTTCAACGGCAGGCAAAATCAGATGGGGAAAGTGAGCACTATGTCCTCTGTGAAAGAGATTATAGGTATGTGATTATGAAGGATAGGTCTGAATAAGCCCCAATTCTGTGTTGCTGCTAGAACCAACATTTAATGATAGGGAGAGTTTAGAAACAGCGCACTCAGGGCAATGGCACACTGCTGGACAGAGCACCAGCTTGGTGCAGTCAGAAAGCAGCTGGTTCAACAAGGGTCAAAGATTTTCGTGAAATAAGGAATGCAGTCTACTGAAATGTTTCCATTGAAAACATCTGATGTCCCTTTTCTGTGTAAAAATCTTAGTCTACTAGGTGTGGCTCATAGGATGTGAGAGCTGAAAGGAAGTTTGAGAGTAAGATTAGGTGAGCTCCAAGGTCACTTCTGGAAAGACTGGATAGCTGGGTAGAGTTATCTATTCAAATCATTGCTTCATTTCACTTAGGAGCAAACAGGATTTCTCTGGTGTATGAAATGATCTCTGTGCTCTTTCTCTCTCGCTCCCTGCCCTTTTCTCTGAATATATTCAAGAGATGAAAGGATTTATGCAAATTCAGTACTGAAATATAGAGCAAACCCTAGATATTCACAAGGGTCTTTCAAAACTGATAATTAGTAGAGGGCAAAGATTTTTTTGTGGATTCAAAAAAAAAAAGGAGCTTTTTGGGTAACAATTTATCCTTTTTATTCTCTTGTTCTTTCTAGTAGGCTAATTATCTGCTTGGGAGTTCACTGCAGAAAGAAAATTCCTGCTACCAAATGTTTTTTGGTCAATACGGACAAAAGGAAAATAGATGGTATTAACTGACACATCTGTATTCACTTGGCTCCTCTAACTGGTAGAAACCATGACTCTTGTGAAAGAATTAAGTTGTCTGATGAACTATAATGCACAAAAAAATATGGTAAGTAATAGCTTGGAGATATATAATCAAAGTGGGTAAAGGCCACACGGGAGAGTTGTATGGGAGGATGAACTGGCACCTCCTCTAATACCTAAGGAAATAAATGTAACAGGGAGGAAGTCAAGGGGAGAGATTTCCCTGCACATCTACTTGTCTTCTGATAATGTCTGTCCATAATATGGCCTCATACTACTTACCACTTTTTCCCACTATTTCCCAACATCTGGTCAGCTCATATGATACTAATTTTATCTGTACCTTTGATTGTAAAAGCAAATCTATTTCCTTCTTTACTCAGATGAATTAATTAAGAGAGATTCATGAATACCTATTATGTGCCAAGAGCCCTGTGGAATAAAAAAAGACAAGGTATATTTGCTAAATAAGTATTTAATCACTGAGCTTTGACATTCCCCCCTTCATTACAAAAATCCTAGAGTACTTTTCAATTTAATTCAATGAGCATTTTAATGCCTCTCTGTCCACAGGGAGCTTCCCTTTTACTTGGGGAAACCACATGGATGAACAGGTAAATACAAAATCAAGGCCCCGAAATTTTGAAGTGAAGTGGGAATTAAGAAAATCAATGTATGTAGGAAGTAATTTCTGAGCTTTGACAGAGCTAGGGTGCACAAGAAGGAAGGCAGAGCATCCCTGGGAATGGGGTCAGAGACAGAACACTGTGCACAGAAAACAGCAAACAGGCGGGGCTGCCTGAAAAAGAGTACATGTGAGGGATGGGTTAATGTGAAATACATCAGGAGAGACAGTGGCAGCCAGACTGGAGGACTTTAAATGGCTGATGAGCTTATATTCCATCCTGGAGGCAAAAAGGAGTCAATGAGGCTCTTTGAGTGAGCATATGCTGTGGCCTAGGCTTTAGCAATATCAATGTGGCCACTTGGTATAGGACAGATTTCCTCAAATGTATAAACAGGACCAAATGAGGCTGTTCTACGACACCAGGCAGAGGCAAGGAAGGCTTCAACGGGGTGTCTCTGGACTTCCCTTCACATGACTTTTTCTGTAAAATGTGACTCAGGTTCCACAAGACACTTGAAGCAATTAGAGAAGAAATTGCTACAAAAAGTGTTCAGAAAAGGGATCAGGAGGCATTTGTTAGAGTAGAGGGGGGAAGGCTTCTCCACGAGGCACAATTTAAACAGGACACTGATGAATGGGAAAATCTGAACAGGCTGAGAGTAAGGAGGAATTGCAGTTGGGAAGAAGAGTATAATCCAAAACATGGAATTAGCAGGGCATATACCAACCCTCTACTGGAGTGCACTAGGGAGGCTAGGAAGGGCAGAGCTAGATTAATTAGCATCCCAGGTTGACTGTAAAAGGTTTTGAAACTGATGAAGCAAAGTCACAATGACAAAAAAAGGACAGGTTGGTTAAATTATGTGCGTTTAAGAGTTTCTTAACGAATGTCTCTGAACTTCTAAAAATAGATGCCTGAAGGACAAAAATTACACATAAAAAGCTATTTGATGACTACCTAGAAAAGTGACATACATATTGGGGTATGCAACAGCCTGGGAATATTAACAATTTTACTTTAAAACAAAAATAAGGGCCCCAAATAAGGGACTACTGCATAAACATTTTTTTTTAACATTCTTAAATGGTAAAAAACAATATTACCGTGTTTCCCTGATAATAAGACCTATCCCGAAAATAAGCCCTCCCCTTACTGTGTAAGATTCCTCTAAAATAAGCCCTTCCCCGAAAATAAGCCCTATTGAGATTGCTACTGTAGTGAAGGTGATCCCCTGCGCTACACGCTACATTACGGTACCCTCTGTATGCACCGTCCC
>NW_027185889.1:23159505-23176711 GCF_028583685.1 Petaurus breviceps papuanus
GAATGATGGGGAGCTTGTGCTCAAGCCCCACCCTAAAATATGGTTTTCTGTGTTTATTGTGTGCTATTCTCGTTATATTGTTGTGAAATTTTGACACCAGTTATTCCTACTGTATTTTTGCCAAGTAAGGGACATGAAAGATCTTGGGGCCGAATGTAAGGGTTATGGGATTTAAAGATCTCCCATGTCCCATGGACGTGCTGACATAGCAGAGCAAGAGAAAGCGAAAAGCCGAGCTAACGGTCCTGCGGTTGGCAGTTGGCGGCGGTTGCCTTTTTTTTGAGTTAGGACCCCTGCTGAGCACTGCCAGAAGCCGGAGCTGCTGGGAGCAGGACTTTCTGCTAAGGACTCCTGCTGAGGACTGCCAGGGGCCGGAGCTGCTGGGAGCGCGCTTCCCGGACGCTGGGTGGTTGCTGGGAGTGGGGAGAGGAGGACCTTTGCCTGAGGTAGCCTATTCTGTTTTAAAGGCTTGAAAATGTGGGTGCTTTCTACTTTATCTACCTGTGCCAATATCATAACTACTCTGATGGCTTTCACTTTCTGGTTTTGGGACTCAGTCTTTTGGTATCTTAATAAATTTTCTAGTTTATTTCCCCATATGGCAAGCATGATGTATTTTGTGATGGATAATTATATCAGCATATTTGTAATCTCTATAGGCATTGTGAATATGGCATTGCTGATACACAGGCCAGAACCGAACTCGGGTCCTCCAGACTCCAGGGCCGGTGCTTTACTCACTGCGTCACCTAGCCGCCCCAGATTAGATATATTTTTGGAAAGATGAGGATATTGAAAAATTTGTCACCTCTACATTATGCTCATATGTTCTACTTTTCTGTTTGTCTTAGATAAAACCAAGCCCCATGAGGGCAGGGTGCCTGTCTTTTCTAAACTGTATCTCCTCCATGATCCTGGTACTTAGATGCTTAATAAACCTGCTGAATTGTGTCTGTAAGTTCAGGAGGGGCAGTGGAGAGCCTCAAAACCAGTACATTCCCACTGCTACTGTAATACCACCTCAGTTTTCCAGCAGATCAACATGTGATGATTTCATTTTTAAGGAATGCAGAATAGGGTTAGCTAGGTGATGCAGTGAATAGAGCACCGGACCTGGAGTCAGGAGGTTCAAATTTGACCTCAGACACTTAACACAAAACTAGCTGTGTGACCTTGGGCAAGTCACTTAACCCCAATTGCCCTGCTTTCCCTCTCCAAAAAGAAAAAAAAAGAATGCAGAATAAATAGGAGATATTTTTTCTATAATATAGTAAGTTTTAACATAAAATTACCAGTAACATCACATAGGGAACATTAGTATTCTATTATTTCCAAGAAAAAAATATGAGCTAAATCTGTAGCCTCAAATTTAACTCTATGCTGAATATTAGCTCTAACTTTAAAGGAAAACACCTTTTACCATTACTTAAAAGATGCTTAGTCATTCTTTGGTGCAGCCCATTTCTAGGAAGCATGAATCCACAAAAATTAAATTTTGATAAGAACTAATATAGTAATTGAAGGATTAAAGAATGAGTGGGTGGATGAAGTTTTACACAGCAATGCTATACTGAGATTCAGGAAGTATTTTTTTTTGGGGGGGGGAAGGGGCTTAAATCTTATTACAAATCCTAACCCAATCATGCCACTGCATTGGATCAACATTCATTACTCGGCTAGCGTCAACTATGCCACAGTTCCTAACTCTGGTCTTCCACTTCCTAGTAAAACTTGGCCTCCCTCCTACTCCAGGGACCTGGGCTCAGGCTTTCAGCTTCTCCTTCTCAGAACCAATGAAGCTGACCTCCAAGCTCCAACCCATATGGCCGAGCTCCTTGCCAGTATCTTCCCTGCCCCTCAGAACACCAGTTTCCCAATAAATGTTGCCTCCTCACCTCCAACAGAATGCCAACTCCTCGTGGGCAGGGGCTATCCTGCTTGCTGCTATCTGCATCCCTAGTGCTTAGTATGGCACCAGGGACAAAGTAATAAACTTAATAAACATCTTTTCATTTACTGATGGATCCATGACCTCTTCTATGTAGTTGTATCCCCTCTACTACCCAGGCAGCGAGGTGGCATGGTAGATAGAGCACTGGGTTGTTGTTTGTCCTTCATTTTTGAAGGGGACAGTGACATCAGGGAGGTGATGCCATGACATGCAAGTGAACTGGATTTAAGTGAGGGAGGGCAGTGGAGAGTCACCAGCCTCACTTTCTCCTCCAGATCCATCTGGGTCCAGTGGCAAGATACAGATCAAGATGAGTGGAGATGGCCTTCAGAGCACTGGACCTGGAGTCAGGAATACCTGAGTTCAAACCCAGCTGTGGGCAAGTTTACCTTAGTTTACCTCAATTTTGTCAATAGTAAAATGGAGATAATAATAATACCTACCTCCTGTGGCTGTTGAGCACAGTGCCTGGCACAGAGTAAGCAATATATAAATGCCAACTATGATTATTATTAATACTGGTCCATATATGAACCCTTTCATGTCTACTCACCCTATTAAATTCTCAGTTAGGTCTTCTGTGAATCCCTAACTGAAAGCCATGGCTGTGATCATCCTGGTGTGCCAAAGGAGGTCTTTTGTGGCAGCAAATTGGTATTATTGTAAACAATGAACAATTTCCCAAGTGTAATCCAGTTTCACCTCCCTCTCCAAGAACTTAAATGACCTGCCCAAGGGCCCAGAGAACTGATTGGATTCTTTCTTTGTGACATGGCTGACACCTCAAGTAAGCACATGCTTATTTTGTCTTGCTTTAAGCTGACACTCAGTTAATTGTTGAACAAAGTTATATCCATGATCATATTGGTTACTGATTCCTGTATGTTTTTTTTTTTTTGGAGGGCAATTGGGGTTAAGTGACTTGCCCAGGGTCACACGGCTATTTTTGTGTTAAGTGTCTGAGGCTGCATTTGAACTCAGGTCCTCCTGACTCCAGGGCTGGTGCTCTATTCATTGCGCCACCTAGCCGTCCCTTCCTGTATGTTTTTAACATGCATGGAAGCTCCTTGTTTGCAAAGAGTCTTTAAGGTTGCATGCGGATGCACAAAACCACCTCAGAAAGCACAGACTCAGTGAGGCCGGATGTTCTTTGTGCCTCTGAGTCACTTACATGATAGTGCAGACAGTCAGTCAACTGTAGGTAATCTACACAAGCCTATTGATCACCTTTTCGTATTGTCATATCAGGACACTCCAAAATGCATATGGGCCATTTTCATAAAGACTGTATACAGATGAGAAAAGAGCCATTTCTGGATACAAACTTCAATTTGTCAGTCAGTTTCTTTAACTCCACTGACCTCTATTTTCACTCCACTCTTGCTACACAAAAAGATGGGCATGTCTTTGATCCTCCACAATCAAAATTTATGAAATTCCAACCATAACCTCCTTTCAGTCAGTCAACAAACTTTTATCAAGCCACACACTGTGGTAAGCTTTCAGGATATAAGAAGAGGAAAAACCATGGTTCTTGCTTTTAAGGTGGTCACATTTTAATGGGGAAGAGAACATTCCTGGAATTATATACATATAAGACAGATGTAGGGTAAATGGAAGGTAACTTTCAATGGAATTTCTCTTCCATCTCTACCCATGTTTCCCTCCCTCCTTAAACCACTTATTTGTTCTTATGTTGATTGCTAATCTCTCTACCCCTTTGGTAATGAAAACCCAAGCACCAAACTCTACTCTGAGCCCACTTTCCTCTTTTCCCAATAGTGATTCTATGGATAACCAGGGAGACAGTTCTTTAATACTTCTTGCCCACCTATCTTATTACTGTTCATCACATGCCAAGCTCTAACCCTGGATTACTCCCAATAACTGCCTCCTACTCACATGCAGCTGTACTGTACTGGAGGAAGTCACAATTGCACTGTCCAATCTGTTGTAGCATGTGGATTACCTCCTCTGCCTTTCATAGTGCCCACTCTAATCTGCACTCTTTCCCTTTCAAGGCTCCCTTCTTGCTCCATGCAAATCTGCCCAAGTCTCCTCCCATCCTTGGAGAAACCTTACTTTATTACAGCTAAATCCAACAGTTTCCCCCCCTCACCCTGCTGCCTCCCCTTTCCTTCTCAGTACTTGCTAGAGTGCTCTCCTGGGCACTCAGGGCAGATAAGGCAAGCTATCTCCTTTCAAGGCCATAAAATACCCTAAAGGCAAGCTACAACAAGCACCTGGACAGCCAAAATAAATAAATAATATCTGCACATATTACAACAGCATCAAACTCATGCAGAAACAGGGCCACTAATGCACACATAAGGATCCCTGTGTGCCACATATGGACCTAGTTTTAAAATGTAATAATATCTATGTTTTATTATATTTTTTTACTTATTTTGTTAAATATTTCCTAATTAGATTTTAATCTGGTTTGGGCTGCGTTTGGGTTGCATACTTGCCATATGTGTATTAGAAAGCTGAAAAATCAGGTGCTTTGTGAGATTTGAGGGTGGATGGTCCTTACTGACTAGGGGAGGGTGAGTCTGGATGATGCTGGTTTTCACAGGAAAGGTTCTATGATCTAAAATGCGACATCAGGGAGAGGAGAGGGAAATACTGCTTTCCTACAGGAAGCACCCCAAAACAACCCTTTACATGTCTAATATGAAGACCACTCACTTGGGGTATTCACATGGGAATGAGAGACACTGCCAGCATGAATCTTGAAAATGATGCTGAGTATTTAGAAGTCCTGGGAAAGAAACTAAAAATCTCAGCACAGCTGGTGTTTCCACCCTGGCTGCAAATCAGACAGGAGGAGCTTCATAAAAGAGAGGTAGCTTGGATAGTATTTAAGAATGAAATGTGAATCTGTACACAAAGCTTTTTGATATAGGAAGTAGGGATGGGGCACACCAAATAACAGTGAATAAAAATTAATACATTTATCTGGAGACTTTAGGAATCTCATTAAAAGGGCTTTAAACAGAAAATAGAAGAACACCTCCATTTATCCACTAGGTTGGTTACTCTAGAGGTTAATGGGCATGATACTGGAAAATCAGTAAAGAGTAATTCTTAGGAGACAATCACCTACAAAAAGGGGGTAATAACAAAACTCATGGCCTCAAACATTTATACACAGATGCACCAACTATGGATGATAAACTAATCTTAACACAAAGCGGTAAATTCATTATCACCAGTTTAGGATATGACTTGATTATAGTATTGTTATGAAAGGGCATAACTGTTTCAAAAGACATAGGCTAGGGAGAAAGGGACATTGGGATAACACTTTATAACAAAAACATATCCTTATGATAGGAAATCTAGGTACTGGAGGACAAAACAATGGTGGAGAGCATAGATTATCCTGTAGATAGTTTACTTTTGTATAAATTTGTTCACGTGTTATTTTCCCCATTAGAATTTAAGTTCTTTGAAGGTTGGGACTGTCTTTTAGTTCTTTCTGTATCTCCATTGTTTAACACAGTTCCTGGCACATAGCAGGCACTTAATAAATGTTCACTGATTATCATCCTTCACGTCCTGATATCACAGGTCTAAGTTTGTAATCTGATCCCAACCTCTAAATTGGGCCTTCTGACTTCAAGATTAACTCGATTACACTATACTTCCAATTTCATCAGTATTATTCAGATACTTCCAATTTCATCAGTATTATTCAGAAAGAAGATCTCTGAAAAATCCACAATGCTGTTTTGCAGGTTTATGGATTGCTGCTGCATTTTGCTAGATATTGTCAGTCATGAGAAAAAACATTTACTTTGATACTTAGAGCAATTCATGATTTCATCGGTGTGGAAAACACCAACACCACAGATCAAAACCACACTCCATGATCCTTCATCAGAGAAGGTGCTATGCTCTGTGAGCAAAGCAGAATTGAAGTAGCTCAAAAGAAATGTGAGATGCACAAATTTAGAGAATCCACCCCAATGTTTACATGGACTATTTGTGCCCAACCTATGGTAGAACATCCCAAGCTCATACTGATCTGATCAGCCACAGTCAAACATACTGTAACTTGCCTCTAACATAGTGTGGTCATTTTGTCCTCTTTGAAAATGAAGGACAATGGTGGCTAGGTGGTGCAGTGAATAGAGCACTGGCCCTGGAGACAGAAGGACCTGAGTTCAAATCCAGCCTCAGACACTTAACACAAAAAACTAGCCGTGACCTTGGGCAAGTCACTTAACCCCAATTGCCCTACCTTCCCCCCTCCAAAAAGCAAAAAAAAAAAAAATGAAGGCCAACAACGATGCTTTCTCACCCTGTGAAAACTTTCATTTGTTAATTTCATGGAAGATGAAGCATTCCTCCTATTCTTATTTTTCCAGTATCTTGAGGGTACTAGTATACTTCCCGTGGTCTATTATTTTTACCATGTAACTGGTAATATTTTCTCATCATATATGCATTTGATGTCTTATTCCTTTCATACAAAGAAAATATATGTGGTTCTATAAATCATCTTTGATTATAAATTGTTTACACCTTTTCTATGAACACTGGGCCCTACCCTTTTCCATTAAATTAAACATTTATATGTTCATTATCTGCAATGCATGCTGGGCACTAGATCTATTCACTTGAGAATCTGATAATCCACTTTAAAGAACCACAATACAATGAGTTTTGTCTTTCTGTTTAAATACATCTACGTGGAGAAGATCACAGTGAGCCAACATGGGTTCACTGAGAATAAGCCAAGTTGCTCAAGAACTCTGAACAATGCACTGACAAACTGTGACTCTAGAGGACCAATGATAACACATGTTTTCCGACTGCTAACCGGTGATGGACTTATAACAATCATACAAGTTTTTGGACATGGTTATTTTGGGAACTTGTTTTACTTGACTATGTATATTGTTACAAAAGCTTTATTTCACTTTTTTTTTAAAGTGGAGAACAGAAGGGAAGAAAATAAACACTTAATAAGTGAAAATAAAGATTAAAAAAAGAAAACACATGATTTATTCATGTTATGGGAAAAATTGTCATGATAACATAAATCATGTTATGTTAAAAAATATATTAGTGTAAACTAATTTTCTCTCATGACTAAATGACCATAATTTAGAAGAATAGTGGGGACATGCCATATTCGGATCTCATTTAACAAAGGCTCTTTGATATTTACAGAAAACTTAAGAGAGGTAAATGATTAAATGGGTAGGCTTGGAAACATGTGACTACTGCTCTCTGATTAAAGGATGTGGTACAACGTGGTATGAGAGCCTGCTATTGGGTTGTCACAAGACTTTCTGTTCCAACATTTCTATCAGTGACATGGATGAAGGCAGAGATAATGTTTTTGCAGATGATAAAGTTGAGTTATTGTTAACATGCTGATATGACAGAATCAGCATCTCAAAAGATCTTGATAGCTTAGAATAGAGAACTGAAGATAATGAGATGAAATTTAATAGGTATAAATGCAAAATTCCGCAGTTGGGCTAAAAAAAAAAACTTAACAGGATAGGATTCTTGGGGTATAGCCAGAAAATTGTTCATATGAAAAGGCAGAGTATCTTTATAATATTGCAAGATCAGCAGGAGTTACGGTTTGATGTAGATAGGCAGAAAAGCTCATGTGATCGATTATAGGCCAAATTTAAAGGAATATGGTTTCTTTTTTTTTAAGCAATTGGGGTTAAGTAACTTGCTCAAGGTTACATGGCCAGTTATTTCTGGGTGTGGTACTAAGTATCAGAGCCCGGGTTTGATCCCAGGTCATCCCGACTCTGGGGCCGGTACTCTTACTCACTGCACCACCTGGCTGCCCCTAAGCAATTGGGGTTAAGTAACTTGCTCAAGGTTACACGGCCAGGTGTAGGAATATGGTTTCTACAACAAGGAGGGGTGGTCCTAATGTACTCTGTTCTGGTCAGATCACATATAGAGCATTCTATCCAGTTCTGGGAACCACATTTTGGAAGGGACACCAACAAGTATTATGGGGAAAGAAGAGCACCCCAGATATCCAAGAGAATCAAAACTCAGCCAAGAATTGTTTTAGAGAACTATGGATGTGAGCCTGGACAACTAAAAATGTAGAGAGGGGCAGAGGAAGGAATGACTTGATAGCTCTTTTCAAGTACCCGAAGGGTTCCTATAGAACGACAATTAGATATGCTTTGCATGGCCAAAGAAAGCAGAATAAATGCATGGAAGTTACAGGGTGCAGGTTTTTTTTTTAGGAAGTGTTTCTTCTTTTTTTTTTGGAGGGCAATTGGGCTTAAGTGACTTGCCCAAGGTCACACGGCTAGTTTTTGTATCAAATGTCTGAGGCCAGATTTGAACTCAGGTCCTCCTGACTCCCGGGCCTGTGCTCTATTCACTGTGCCACCTAGCCGACCCTAGGAAGTTTTTCCTTATGCATAGCCAATGAGAACTGCCTCCCATAGAGGGGAGTGAACTCACCATGATAAGTACAAGCCAGATGACAGCTTGTCATGCAGGCTGCTGTGGGCTGTGCTCCTGATTTGGTGGAGTTTGGACTACAGAGTCTGAGGTCTCCATCAATGCTAAGTAAGCTTCTATAATATTCTAACGTATCTGCATTCATCTGTTACTGAATTATAGTTTTTTTGTTTTCTGTGAAGCAAATGGGATTAAGTGACTTGCCCAGGGACACAAAGCTAGTTAGTGTCAAGTATCTAAAGCTGAATTTGAGCTCATGTCCTCCTGATTCCAGGGCTGGTACTCTACCTACTGTGCCACTAAGCTGCCCCTTATTGAATTATAGTGCAGAACATCTCCCTAACACTCTCTCCAACGGTTAAATGACCTATGCATTTTCAGAACAGCATGGCCACCATGGACATGTGGATAGACTCATTTATGGAATATAGCCCTTCCTGCCACTGCTGCCTGGGACAGCAGAAAAGACATCCCAGTCAGTGTCCCTGGCATGGTCACATTTACACTATCACGCTAAATTCAGATGGCTACTGCCCTCTCCCCACACAGGACGGCTCTGTCTTCTGCTCCTTGGGTCGGGGTGCTATCCACTGTCTACTCCTCTATTCTCCCATCTCTGATTGCTGGCTTGGTCCCTCGTGGCTCTGCCAGCATAGCTTGGCTTTCCTGCTAACAGGCTCAGCCCATCTGAACGCTCCCTTGCTCCTTTTTTGGCAGATCAAAGCACCTCAGCTCGTTGGGCGTGATCTCCCCACACTGGATCCCAGTCTTTCCTTTTCTTGCTCACTTACTGTTTCTTTCCTGGGAGAAGGTTTGTTTACCCCAAGCCTGCCAGCTTCAGGGCTAGTCTAGAGGCTGCAATTTGCTGGCCTGACCTCTAGACAACTAAGCATTTGTCTTAAGTGAGGCTGTCTAACGTCTACACATGCAGAATTCAGAGTGCTCATAATTTTCAAAATGTCTTCCCTGCAGCCCTCTGAAGTGGACATATAAGTCTGATTATGTCTGCCTAACAGATCAGGACACAGAGAAATTAAATGTTTTTCCTGAGGCCACACAGCTCATAAATGCAGAGGTCTAACCCGAACCCAGGCCTAGGACCCCAAACCCAAGCCTCCTCCCCTTACAGACCAGTGTTTTCAAACTTGTTTTTTAGGACTTGGTACAGTTTTGGCTAGTTTTGCCTTAGGTCTTTCCTGAGGAAATGCCACACCTGTAAAGGACAGTTGATAAATATTTGATGATGACAAAAATGATAAAAGTACATGGTCAGAAAGATATTTTAATGACATTTAAATTTTTTGGATCTCTAACATGAAAATGACAATATATAATGCAATACACAATGAGTAATAGTCTTATTTTTGCAACTTATAAAAGTTACTGATAGTATTAGAAAAACGGATAAATTCTTCAAAACAGAAAAAAAATTTAAACTTAAAAAGAAACTTTAAAGCTAATATGAATAGATATTTTACATTTTAAATCCATGTGGGCACTCCATATAATCTATATCTTATTATCAAATATTATCTTATAATAAAATTGTATAAAGTATGAATTTTACATAAATTTAAGCCATTTTATCATTAAGGAAATTAGTCCTTCTCTATGAATTAATCCTCATTTCAATTCAATCCCTATCCCATCCTTCCCCTCTTTTATCTTCCTTCCACCTCCTATTCTTCCTCTTTTAGCATTTTTATCTGTGATATTCACAGGTTTTAGAATTATTAGCATTTTATACTCCATCAGTACACAAGCCTGAACAAAATACACGATCCTTAAAGTGAGCCATATTGACTTACACACAGAAACCCTCACATATAAAATTTCTGTGAATTTTGCCATATAATGATGAATTTGTTTTTTTTTTAAATAAAAAAAGTCACTTCATTTTCAAATCCAAATTTCATTTTTTAAAAGAGTGGCTCCTAATGGACTTTGACATAGCTTTTCATCATCTTTTTGACCTTACCAAAAAAAAAAAGGGGAGATTTGGAGTATTTTTATATACAGGAAAATCTCAAACAAGATTACTATACAGGGAAAGTGGCTTGCATGAATCAAACAGGAAGTACGTATTAGTTAGGAACAGACCTCATTATTGCTAGCTCTGAAATATGTATTCATACCTCAATTCCAACTGAAATGATTCAATATGAATGCTGTGCACATATTAGGTACTAAAGATTTAAAATGAATTTCCTCTATTCTGTATAGTGTGCATTTTTTGCTTCCTATAATTTTCCATATAATTCTTCTTTATTTATTGGTAGTGAGATCAGGAATAGTGATCTCTTTCTAGAGGGAGTCTTCAGTGAGAAACACCCCTTATTTACCGCCCTGAGATGTTACATGACCTGCCAGGGTCCTCCAATCAATAGTTCTGATTCTGAGACCAGGCTTCTGACCATTACACCACCCTGCCTTTTGATTATCAAAATACACTCTCACCGTAGAAATATGACCTACCTGCATGTATGATCATCACTCACACTTGCGATTTCTTGGCCTTCTTTGGGGGCAAACACCAAATCATTTATGTAATCTGAATGACTGGCTAAAACCTGTCATGGGGAAAAAAATAACAAAAACATGATAGAAAAAAATTCCATTTCTACTTTCATTTCCTTGCCTAAAAACCTTCTACTGTGTGTGTGACTGTTTTCTAGAAACACTTCTTAAGCAATATAATATTTTAAAAGTATCACACACACACACAGTTTATCTTGGAAACATGCTGACAATTCCACATTGCTAGTAGCTGGATCTTGATTTTCAAACATGTAGCACTCATTAAAATGGAGATGCTCCATTCTTCTCCTATTGCCTAACCTTCTGTTGTCTTTGTTTTATGTCCTATAGAGGATAACAAAATCACATTCTGAGAGAGATGTGTTCTGGGAAAATTCTGGCTATCATAAAGGCTGTTTTGCTGTTCTGCTTCCTTACCTACTTCCTTGATGATGCAAGTACTGTGGCAGGAATGACCTGGAAGGAAGGAGCCCTGTCAACTGGAACTAAGTCTGGCCAAGGGCTCTGAGCCACATGCTGACCCATCATGAAGACCAATCACTGCACTGAACATAGCCCTGTTAGAAGTCTGTCCTTGATTTCTAGGGGACTGTGAAAGGGAACACGTGGGGAGACACTGATGAACAAGAACACTAGCCTGAGCAGGCTGGGCTCCTCCAAACCCCCCAAGTGAAGTCACTGCAGAGATGGTCATTTTACTAAAGAATGGTCCCAACTTAGAGCACAGGTCAAAGGTTAAAGAAATTATTTTGGATGCATCTGCTTCTTGCTAATAACAATTAAAAAAATAGCACAGATAGGAAACACTTTACAGTTGGTAAAGCACTTTACTCAAACGACCCAGTGAGGCAGAAAATACAAGTACAATGTTTTCAACAGTAAGCACTCTAACACTCAATAAACTTCAGAAATTACATTTTAAAAGCAAACAAATACAGAACAATAATTTGTAAAGGCTTGTAGATTTATTAAATCTCTTACTGTGTACCTTGTATTCATTTTTATCCTGAAGATCTGAAGTGAATAGTCTCAACTTCCTATCAGCAGCTGCTGTACAAAATCTGGAAAAAAAAATCTGGTCACTGAAAGTGAAATTAAAAAACAAACCAGAAGACATTATAGATAAATTTTCATACCATTTATTTTCCATTCAATAAAAAAACTGACTACAAAATACTGTGCTAAAGGCTATGAAGGATATGAAATATGAGAATCTGTACCCTTAAAGGATGCATAAAAAACTAAATATAGGGGCAGGCAGGTTAAGCAATGATAAAATGTGACAAAGTATGATCATTAGTCAGGAAGCCTCAATACATAGAACCTAATTTTTTTCCTACAAAAAATATCTTAAAACTTTTCAGAATTCAAATGTAGTATTTTATTTCCAACAGTAGACATATCTACACAGAAAAAAAAAAGCCCAGAAGGACTAATTCTATTGTTAGATTGAATACAAGCTTAAAAAGCAAATATCTTTAACACCCTTATGGTTTCATATACAATCTCTTTTTTTCTTCTGGTATAGTATAACTTTTGTGCTTGTTAAAGAACAATAAGTTCATAAAAAGCAAGTTAAGCCCTGGAGAGCTGCCAGAAGCAGATAGAGGTCAAGTGACTTGGCTAAGGTCATCTAAACTAATGTCAATGACAGGACATAAAACCAGGTCTTCCTGATTCACAGACTAGCATAGGACTATGGGTATACACAACATATGCAATGCAGGGATTTAAATTTTTTTTTTCAAATATACAAAGTAACCTGATTATTATATTTACAAAAAGCTAATTTAACCAAATAAATGTTTAATAACTGAGTAGATGAACACTCTCCTATCCACCAGAATAATGATAATACTCGGATATTAGCAGTTTCCTTTTTTTTTTTTTTACTGAAGTGCTGATAGGATCACAAATGTAGTATTTTATTTTATTTTATTTTAAAGCAATTGGGTTAAGTAACTTGCCCAAGGTTACAAGGCCAGTTTTTTTTTTGTGTGTGTGGGTATGTAATGGGAATGTAAATTTTTAAGATCTTCCCTGCCCCCAGGCTTAAGTGCATCTGGAGCCTGTGGTGGGAGGCTTGTTTCTCAGGAGATACTTTGTGATTGGTCAAGAAGGTTGTTACATTCTCTGAACCAGGAGAAGGCTATATAAGCCCTGATGTGAGGCTTTGCTTTGGGGCTCACTTTGAGAAGTATTGTGTGATTTGACCAGATGAGACTCTGGGCAGCATTTGTTTTGAGAGCCCCCCCTCCCTTTGAAAACCCAGATGTTGATTCTTTCCTCTCTGGTAACTGGGATAAGATATGGATGTATGTAATGGTTGGACAGCCTGTCTGTTGAAATGTTCTTGTAACTTGTGCTTGCAACCTCTGTATATTCTGAAGTTCGGGGTGCTGAACTTTTCCCTCTGAACTAGGTAAACGATATATGTTTGACTGATTAAAGTAAGCTTGTGTAAGGGTTATGGGATTTAAAGATCTTCCATGCCCCATTGGACGTGCTGACGTAGCAGGAAGGGGCGGAGCAAGCGAAAGCGAAAGCCAACAAAAGCGAAAGCCAGAGAAAGCGAGAGCCAAGCTAGCGTTCCTGCGGTGGCTGGCGGTGGTGGCTACAGCACGGCAGCAGCAGAGGCAGCGGCACACGAAGCCCTTTTAGAGTTAGGACTGCTAAGGACTTTCTGCTAAGGACTCCTGCTGAGGACTGCCAGGGGCCGGAGCTGCTGGGAGCACGCTTCCAGGACGCTGGGTGGTTGCTGTGAGTGGGGAGAGGAGGACCTTTGCCTGAGGTAGCCAGTCCTGTTTGAAAGGCTTGAAAATGTGGGTGCTTTCTACTTTATCTACCTGTGCCAATGTCATAACTACTTTGATGGCTTTCACTTTCTGGTTTTGGGACTCAGTCTTTTGGTATCTTAATAAATTTTCTAGTTTATTTCCACATATGGCAAGCATGATGTATTTTGTGATGGATAATTATATCAGCATATTTGTAATCTCAATAGGCATTGTGAATATGGCATTGCTGATACATTTGGCGACCAGGATGGGATCACAAAATGTCAGGCCTCTATTTGGAAGCAGTGGGGCTTTAGAGGGAGAAATGGCTATTCCAGGTTGGGAGGATTTGCCTTATTCCTCTCTAGCCCGAGAATGGGCTAAAAGCACAGGGCCCTGTGAAAACTGGGAACCAAGGCTATGTAAGGGTTATGGGATTTAAAGATCTTCCATGCCCCATGGACGTGATGACATAGCAGAGCAAGAGAAAGCGGAAAGCGAGAAAAAGTGAAAGCCGAGCTAAAGGTCCTGCGGTTGGCGGTTGGCAGCGGTTGCGGTTGCCCTTTTTTTTTTTTTGAGTTAGGACTCCTGCTGAGCACTGCCAGGGGCCGGAGCTGCTGGGAGCAGGACTTTTCTGCTAAGGACTCCTGCTGAGCACTGCCAGGAGCCAGAGGTGCTGGGAGCGCGCTGGGTGGTTGCTGTGAGTGGGGAAAGGAGGACCTTTGCCTGAGGTAGCCTGTTCTGTTTGAAAGGCTTGAAAATATGGGTGCTTTCTACTTTATCTACCTGTGCCAATGTCATAACTACTCTGATGGCTTTCACTTTCTGGTTTTGGGACTCAGTCTTTTGGTATCTTAATAAATTTTCTAGTTTATTTCCCCAAATGGCAAACCTGATGTATTTTGTGATGGATAATTATATCAGCATATTTGTAATCTCTATAGGCATTGTGAATATGGCATTGCTGATACATTTGGCGACCCAGATGGGACCACAAAATGTCAGGCCTCTATTTGGAAGCAGTGGGGCTTTAGAGGGAGAAATGGCTATTCCAGGATGGGAGGATTTGCCTTATTCCTCTCTAGCCAGAGAATGGGCTAAAAGCACAGGGCCCTGTGAAAACTGGGAACCAAGAGGGAGAACCTGGAGATTTGGAAAGATGTTTGAAAGCAATACCCATAGAACCAGGCAAAGAACTGGCAGGAGTGTGCAGGAGAGGCTGGGTGCTGCTAACAAGTTATCGCCTTATGTGTAAAAGTAGGGATAGGCTGCTGAAGGAAAGAGCTAGGATGGCTAGGGAGTCAGCTGGTTTGCCTGAGGATTCTTCTGTGTCACAGCACTCAGAAGAGCAAACTGGAGGGACTCATGTGGTCCAGGAGCAAGCTACTGTTCATGTAGCTAAAAGGAAGCAAAAAACTAGCAGAAGGAATGTGCATGCAGCTTTTGTACAGGCTGGGCAGAGTTGCCCTGACAGCTTCCAGGAGAATGCGTGTGAGGAGAATGGAACAAGGTTAGATGAGGAGTCTCCTAATGTAGAAGCTCTCCCCATACGAAGAAGAAGGCAGGAGAACCACCGAGGCAAAACAGAGTCCAGGGAGATAATTGAGGATTTCACTCAACAGGAGATCACTGATATATTGAGTAGATTTACCCAAAGAATGGGGGAGTCTTTAGTGTCTTGGATAGTAAGAATCACTGATGAAGGCGCCCGAGGAATAACACTGGACAATGAAGACTGTTTAAAATTCATAAGTATCAGTCAGAATATTTTTGTACACCAGGCTTTTAGGGATCACCATATGCAAGGAGGAAATAACAAAACTAATCTTCTAGCTTTAGCTGTAGAAGGTTGCAAAAAGCAATATCCAACTGAATCTATGTGGCCTAGGGGAGACAGACCCTGGTACTCACTTAGAGACTGTATGAGAAAGTTAAAGGAGGAGGTAATGAAAACTGCTATCCTGATTGGAGATGCAAATGCATATTATGATACCCCCCTAGGAGTTCCTCATAGAAATGTCATAGTGAAGACGGCTCCTCCTGCATATAAGCACCTAATTCTGACTCTTTTAATTGGAGAAATAGGGCACCCTCTTTCAGAGGTGCTGGATAAGATTTCACAATTAAGCGATTTAGGGGAATGGGAAAAAGACAAATTGCCTCGAGAGAGAAGAGTAAACAGCCAGAGGATTCAGAGACAAAATAGACCCACAAGAAGGGAACTGTTTACTGTTCTATTAAGAGCTGGGGTGGACTTTAGAAGAATAGATGGTATTCCAACTGAAGAGCTGCATAAGCTGTACCAAGAAAAGGTACTTAGCATTAGAATGAACAGGGAAGCAGGAACCACCCCTGCAGGTATTTCTGAATCTGAATCTTTGTATCCAAGTTTGCCCCACCTTCAGGGGGAATGGGAGATAGGCCAAGCCCCAGCCCAGATAAAAGAAATATGCAGAAGAGATTGCAGACCCCATATTGGTTTAACAATATATTGGAAGAATGGATCAACTACTGTGACTAGGGCACTGATTGATACTGGGGCTGAGGCCACACTTATCTATGGAAACCCTGATAAGTTTAAACATGGAACTCCTATTACCATCACAGGTCTAGGAGACACTGAAATATCAGCCAGACAGGTTAAAATAACAACGAAAATTGGGCAGTTACCTAAGAAGGAATATACTGTGGTTGTTGTACCCATTCCTGAATACATCATTGGAATAGATGTATTGAGAGGCATGACTCTGAATTTACCTGAAGGAAGATACCAATTTGCTGTGAGGAAGATAGGAATTAATACAGTTTTAGTAGGAAAACTAAAAATGGACCCAATCACTTTACCTGAACCTTCTGAAGTAATTACTTTAAAACAGTATCGTGTGCCAGGTGGGCAAGATGAAATTGCCACTACTATAAAGGAATATGTTGAAGCAGGAGTGTTAGTCCCTACAACCACAAGATGGAATAATCCTGTCTGGTCAGTAAGAAAATCAGATGGGACATGGAGAATGACTGTGGATTATAGACAGTTGAATAAGGTGACTCCTTTGTATGCTGCTGTTCCAGACACCATCACCTTAATAGAAAGGATCCAGAAATATGATGGGACTTGGTATGCAGTTATTGACTTGGCAAATGCCTTCTTCACCATCCCAATAGACTCTAAACAATGGGACCACTTCGCTTTCACTTGGTAGGGTAGACAATATACTTTTACTCGCTTGCCACAAGGGTACATACATAGCCCCACTATTTGTCACAGGATTGTGGCTGAACAGTTGGATGAATTAAAGCTACCTGGTGTACAGCTTACCCACTACATTGATGATATCATGATACAGGGAAAAGATGCGAAAGTAGTGGAAAGGAGTTTGACCCTTCTAATTGAGCATATGAAAAGTAAAGGGTGGGAAATTAACCCTGCAAAGGTTCAAGGACCAGCTCAGAATGTGAAGTTTTTGGGTATACAATG
>NW_027185889.1:23176721-23245819 GCF_028583685.1 Petaurus breviceps papuanus
AATTATCAAGGAGAAATTGTTGTAACATTCCAGAATTTAGGTGAAGGGCCCATACAGATTCAAAAGAATGATAGGATAGTTCAAGTGATTATCGTTCCTTGTAAAACAATGCCACTTGTAAAAACTGACCCTCCTTCCAAAATAACTGTCACAGGAACTGAAGGATTTGGTTCTACTGATAGAATAAAATCAGGAGCTAAAGTATGGGTAAAACGGAAGCCAGATGATGTTCCAAAGGCTGCAGAGATTATAGCATATGGGAAGAATAACACTGTAACTATTGTTTATTCTGGAGAAGATGATTACAAAATTGTACCCTTAAATCATTTATTCTACCGTGAGTGAGGCTACAATAGTCTGGTTATTGTTCTTGATTTTTTGTTTGTTCACCTTGTTTGTTAGATTTGTTTCCACAGGCTTGGTACCCTCCATCTGTAGATGCCTGATAACTTAAGCTGGATGTCATCCCCTGTCTGCAACTGTGATGTGTCACCCTTGGACCTGGCATCAAGCATATTAAGAACTGACCTCTCAAATGGGACCCCTAAGGACAGGGACAGCTCTACATCCGATTTCAGCAGCAAGTACTCATAGAAGAAGAGATCTTCACCCCTTACCACAAGATTTTGGGGCCCCATTTGTTCGGGGTGGGGGGAATGATGGGGAGCTTGTGCTCAAGCCCCACCCTAAAATATGGTTTTCTGTGTTTATTGTGTGCTATTCTCGTTATATTGTTGTGAAATTTTGACACCAGTTATTCCTACTGTATTTTTGCCAAGTAAGGGACATGAAAGATCTTGGGGCCGAATGTAAGGGTTATGGGATTTAAAGATCTTCCATGCCCCATTGGACGTGCTGACGTAGCAGGAAGGGGCGGAACAAGCGAAAGCGAAAGCCAGCAAAAGCGAAAGCCAGAGAAAGCGAAAGCCAAGCTAGCGTTCCTGTGGTGGCTGGCGGTGGTGGCTACAGCGCGGCAGCAGCAGAGTCAGCGGCACACGAAGCCCTTTTAGAGTTAGGACTGCTAAGGACTCCTGCTGAGGACTGCCAGGGGCCGGAGCTGCTGGGAGCGCGCTTCCAGGACGCTGGGTGGTTGCTGTGCGTGGGGAGAGGAGGACCTTTGCCTGAGGTAGCCTGTTCTGTTTGAAAGGCTTGAAAATGTGGGTGCTTTCTACTTTATCTACCTGTGCCAATGTCATAACTACTCTGATGGCTTTCACTTTCTGGTTTTGGGACTCAGTATTTTGGTATCTTAATAAATTTTCTAGTTTATTTCCCCATATGGCAAGCACGATGTATTTTGTGATGGATAATTATATCAGCATATTTGTAATCTCTATAGGCATTGTGAATATGGCATTGCTGATACAGCTTGTTAACCTATTTTGAGTTGCTTTCCTTTAGCAAAGCAGATCTAAGAACCTGTGTTGGCAGCCACCCTGGGGACACTAGGGTGATTGCTACTACAGGGTGTTAAGTATCTGAGTCTGGAACTCATCTCGGGTCCTCCTGACTCTGGGGCCAGTGCTCTTACTCACAGTGCCACCTAGCCGCCCCATAAATGTAGTATTTTAAACAAATTTTAAGAAGGAAAAAAAACCTCATTTGATCTAGGTTAAAAGGAAAAACTGAGTTAAGCCCTTTTAATTTAACCCATGGTCACCTAATCCACTTCCCAGTCCCCCCTCACTGGCAGGATGAGAATACATGGAACTAATGAGGAATTTTCAGCGTGCGTGCGTGTGTGTGTGGGGAGGCAGGTGGGAGAGTCACGAGCTACTGTGGAGGGAAGAAGCTGAGTAGTACCCCCTCTGTGGGAGTCTTGGTGTCTTGAGGATGCACACACCTGGATTTCCACAATCAGAGGAACCTCTAGAACCTAGATTATATCTTCCCATTTTAAGCTGAAATTACAATGAAACAAATTTACTTCTCTGTTTAAGGATTTTTTCAAATACTGTATTTAGTTGTAAGTGATACATATGCTCTTTTCAGAAAAGAAGTTTTTCAAAGGAACCTACCAATAAAACAATGTGTAAAGAAGCCTTGGGTAGGATCAAGAGATTGAAAAGTAGCACTCTTAAAACCTAAAGCCAGCAAACAATAAAGGGAAGAATGGCGGGAGTGCCTTGTTTGTTTTTATAAACAAAACAAAGTGAAGAGAAAAATTGTTATAGAAACCTTAACTTTAGGAAGTCTATGCTTAAAAGTCAGAAGGCTTGCATTAGCATCCTAGGGCTCAACAAATCATTACATCTGTGAAATATTCTTAACTTCTCTGAGTTTCAGTTTTCTAATCTGTAAAATGGCACAATAACATTTACAATTAAGGCCTTCACAGATGGCCTTACTCAATTAACCAAACAGTCATCATCTATTCAACATCTATACTGTGTCAAACATCGGGCATTTAGAGACACAAATGAAACCATCCCTCTGACCAAGAAGAGAGCATGGGAAAGCGCTAGAAAGGCAAACTCAGGCTATCTCTTAATTAGGCTGAACAGCTCAAGTAAAGTAATTTGTGGCTGAAACAAAAATGTGTCAGTGGACAAGTAATAAGCTGTCATCAGTATGAGGCAGAATAGTGAGAGTGGATTCCTGAGTGAACCCAGGCATGTCATACCCACTCTGGGCCCCAGATCCTCATGCGGAAGACACTGTCCTCCATTGCCTCTGAGATCTCTCCAATTCCAAATTTATTATCTGTGAAAGTGAAGAAAGAGGTCCCTCTGACAGACTCACCAGAAAGGGGAGCCTGATGAAGTGTGAGAGCTTTTGAGGACAAACTAAAACTAAGCATTAGTTAGAAAGGTGCTGAACTGGCTGGCCCAAAGACATTGATTTCTTCATTATGCTGTTCAGATGGGTAGCACTGTGTTGGTCAGTCTCATCAGTGACTCTGACATCCATTTAGATGGCACTGGGAACCGGACAAAGCATCTTCCCCAGGGAGTGCCCATGTAATTCCCACTTTAGCTCAGACAGGGTAAGCAACTGATCCAAAGTCACAGGGCAGAGATTCTGATGCCAAGACCTAGAGGTCACTCATTCCAAATTGGCACACCAATAATTCTGGCAGCTAATTCACTTTACTTTACCTGATCATTGGAGGCAAAGTATTGAGCCTGGCCTCTGGGCTCCACGCGATGGCATCAACTCTGAGTCCATGGTGAAACGTTCTCAGTGTTCTGTACTGAATCCCATCTACCTCTGCCTCCTCCTCCTTAAAGAAGCAAGGCATAGATACATGACATTAGAGGGAAAAGGGATGCATTTTGCTCAAGATAAAAAATTCATTGAAGTATATGAATGAGACAATCTAAGACAAACCAAACATTATGACAAAAACAAGTCATATCACGTTTTTCTTAGTCAATAAATTTTAGTTTTTAATGCTATAATAGAGTCTTTAATACGTTAAGCCTTCTAACAAGAACAGGGAGAATGGGATATTTTTGTTAAATGAATTACCATACCTGAGAAATTTATTAACCAAAAATTAGGCTTCAAACAGACAATTTGTTATTTGGGAGACATTTCATTATTGTACTTTAGTACTTCAGGGTCATTATTGTGAACTGCTCCAATGAATTAACATTCAGAGGGTATAAGGCAATTGGATGACTTGGGGAAGCTTTGTGGAGTCAGATGAATACCTGGGATCACAAAAGAAATGCTTTCTCATCCTAAAAAGTAATGATTTATGTATTTCTAAGAAGCCATATTCCTACTGCATGCTCATCATTGTGCTGCCCCTCCTCCTCAGAGAATCTAAGACCTAAGCCTGGCTTTCTTATTTTCTATTACTCTGGAGGAACTTGAGTAGAATTCATTCTCCCCCTGCTCAAGCTCATCTGAGAATTGCTTTTTTGACCATTTTCTTCATACTAGTTTATTTACATGTGATCTGCCTGGCTCAAAAAGTAAAGAATATATAAATTCTTGTTAATTGGGTTATTTGTTGAAATCTGTACAAAACGTATTTAATTAGATTTAATTGACTGCTACAAGGAAACTCCATGACTGAGTTATTTAGTATTACTAACTATATGATGGAGCTAGTACCACTGAACTGGTTTGAGTTGTTATTCTAAGAAATGTATAAGAGAGAAAATATTTAGGAAGTTAGACAATGCCTTCACTGCTATGAACAAACTAAGTTTAGATTATTACACAGAGCACATCATATCCAACCTGGCAAAAAAGGATTCCTTTGCCAAAACCTCAGAAAATTTCATGGTCAATAATAAAATATACCCAGAATATGCAGAATTTGGTATTTTCTAGGTGTACTCTACTTGAAAATTCTCTTTTATTTCTCTAAGGCCAATCTAAGAACTTCCCTCAGAGTAAATTCGGACTGTGTTTGCTACAAGGTTTTCCTATATGATATCTATTGTGAATCCTTTCTGGCCTCCCCATGATAGCCACAAGGATCTAGGATAACAAGACATTCACTCGGCACATAAACTCAGAATATACTCCCTCACACTTATTTATTGCCATCATTTGAAAAGGATTATAATTTTAGATTATTTCAGAGTAATAACAAATCATTTCCTTAAAAATAAAAGAAAAAATGAAAAGGAAAAAGAATGGAAATCAATCTGTCAAGGAGAGAAACACATCAGGTTTTAGAACTTTAGGGCTTATATATATATATACACGAGATGTGTAACTTTAACTGACATCTCAATTTGTCAAGGGATCAACAATTTGAAATAATTTAGGAGTTCAACACCTCCCTTCTTAAGAGTTCAGATTATTTAAAAATTTTCTCCACTTGACTAATCAATCTGCTGAAAAATGAAGCTTACAGGTTTTTAGATCAAAATACAATTCTGTGGATACTGGAAAAGTATGTATGACAATTAGTCACTGTAATCTGTTGCCAAACAAACACATGGAATTTTATGGAGAAAAAGCCTCAGAAAACCTAATGATTACATAGTCTATGCAATCATGTGTCACCAACGAAGTTTACTTTTGGCAGCCAATAATGTGTCCTGAGTCAGTTAAAAGGACGGGCGGGTGTGGTAGGGGCAGAGATGGATGCTATTTTGAGGCTAATGTGGGATTGCATGTTACTGCAGAGACAGCAAATCAAGACAACCTGCTTTTGAAAACTAGACAAAGTGTTGATAACATATATTTCCACTGTACTTAATGTGGAAGCCACCATTGGTTGATGGAAAAGTAAGAATCACAACATCATAACTTTGAAACTAAAAAGGATATTCAAGATTATCTAGATGAACCTTCAGAGAAGGAAACTGAAATTTTATAGTGCAAGTGACTTGTCCAAGGTCACAGATAAGGATTTAAAGTTGACATAAATTCCTGAGATGTCTTTACTCCAGGCACAAACATAGCAAAAAGTGAAGACTCTGTCTATCAGCTTGTATTTACTGTGTAATCTCTATGTACACCACATTTTATTGGGTGGTATGGACCCTGGATAAACTGACAACCTCCAAAGAGTAAGTCATTTAATAAGAATTCCAAATAAGTGGTAGTAAATTACACAGTGGGGAACAGCCTGTTTCTAGTTACTTTTACTCAGAACGTTCTGAATTTTTCCCTTTACCTTTCTCTTCTTTCTATGGGTCTGCTCATCTCCTTCCCTTCCTTTTTTCTGTTTCTTTATACATCTTGCTCCCTCTTCCTCATGTATTTGTTTGGTTCCCCTTCTTCCAAATTCCTGTCTATAGAATTCTGTCCCTCCCTCTGCCCACATTTTTTTAAAACCTCCAATATCTATTCTACTTTTCCAATAACCTAATATGGTACTGAAATAGTTATTGTTCTTTTTGTAAAACATTTCATATTGCCTCCTACTTTCTAAAAGCAGAATGCTTGAGCATAATTTACATATATATAAATGTAAAACTTGTGACTCTTAATGGATTTCTCCCCCACGGGTGAGCAGCCTGCTTTAGGATAAAAAAAAAAATAGTTTACTATTTACTTCATAACAATTTGTTAAAATTAGGTGCCCTTTAATGATGCTAACCAGGAGCTTTCCGTTTGTTTCCAATCAGCTGGCTATTGTCACCTGCTGGGTCTGATGAAATCAATACCCAGACAAGACTCAGGTTGTGGGACAAGAATAAAACATGCATTGCATTAACTGGAATGATTAATTGAATAGCTTGGTTGATAAAAGGTTAATCATAAATTTTTTTGGTTTTAAGTCTTTCTGTAGAGGGATAAAAGCAACTTCCCCTTTGTAAAATACAGTATGTTTGATGCAATTAAATTTTTGATGACTAAATATCTTGTAATACCTCAGGGTTTATTGTGAACACTAATTATAGTTCAGTACCATAGATGTAGGTGTATAAGACCAATAATTAGTACAAATCCTATGTTATACCTAGAAGTTATTTTAAATAAATCCCAATTATCAGCTTGTCATGCCATTTTTTCCTGTCATGATGGTGGAATATAAACAAAAGCAATTATTACTGAGCATCACCAGAGAGGTTTTGCTACATATGACTCAGTTAACCACCAGAATATTAAATGCCAGAACATGCTAGTACCCAAAGACTTTAGAAAAAAGAGGAATATAGTTCTTTGGTACATATTTCTTTCTCCACAATTTGCATATCAGTTGTACTACATAAGTACTACATACTTTTGTTCTTTAAGTTAAGATAAATACAAACTGTCTTAGAACTGTAATTCCATTCAATGAGATGGGATAAACTTTGGTTCGTACTAATTTAACAATTCAGTGACATCTCTTTACTAAGACTTTCACTGCATACTTTCCGCCTATCTAGTTTCAGTAACTGCTATAATACTGCATACTCACCTGAAATGTACAAGTGCCAACGACCACATAATTATTGCCACCATATGCAATTAAGGTTCCTGCATCACCACACTCAAAGGGATTAAATTCTACCACGTGAACATAATCCTCACAATCCACAGTGTAGGCAGCATTTCGAGAGGAATCTTGCTTCATCTCCTATGACAAAACATAAGCAAAGTTAAAAACACAGTCTTCTGGACAAAGTCAGAAGGCTGTGGATTATAGCATAAACAGATACAATTAGAAGCAGACAATGTATCATCAGAGTCCCACACATTCAGATGATGGAATGTGGAAGGGCTTATGTAGCCCAATATTAGTTCAAGGGGTACTAAATAGTTAAAAATCTTTAAATGCCACTCTCCCCCTTTCATACCTCCCTCCCCTCCCCCAATTCCAAACCCCTAAACATCCCAAACCCATCTTGAAAATCTGAGCCAAATTCTATCAGACTTATGCTTAACATTCTCCATAAACATTAGTGAATAATACCTGCATGGTATCACTGTAAAATTCTCATTTAATTGGCTATATTGAGATTAGGATAATAAGATTTAGAAAGTAAGGGAAATTTAGAGATCATCTAATGCAACCCCTTTCTAGGAAACTGAGGCCCAGAGATCGCCTTTTCCAAGTAACAGAAGCAGATCTAATGAAATGAGAGCATTCTGATGTCAAATTCAGTTTTCTTTTTACTATATCACAGCTGCCTCATGAATTGGGAGCATAAAACAGGACTGAGTAATCTTCTAAAAGATATAAGTGGAACTCCTGGTAAACAGTAAACATCTAGTAAAGAAATGACCCAAAACATCAACCATCAGACCATGATCTGCTGTCTGAGAGTAATATTGCTACCTTTGCATGACTACCTGAATTTCTAAACAGGATTTTAAAAAATTTAAATTTAAAGTTAATTTTTTTCATTTATGGGCTACTGAAAATATTTGTGAAAAACAAAAAAACAACAACAAACAAAAAAAACCCCAAACCTTGCTATCTCTATTAAGCCAACTAACAAACACTGAGAATTTGTTATGTGCTGGTACTATGAGAAAGAAAGGTATTTAAAGCATCACTTGGTTCATCTTTTTCCTTCTTATCAATGAGAAAACAAAAGTCCTGCAAATAGATATGGCATTGTGGTACAAAGGGAAGAACCGGGGCCTGCAGCTTAGTCTGGCTGCTGCCTGAGAGACGGGCACAGTGCACACATGTGCGTGCATACACACTCAGATGCTGGCTATACAACCCTTGGCAAGTCCCCAGCCCTCTGAGTGCTCTAGGCAATTCAATTCTCTAAGACTACAAGGCAGAGACAGTGATGATGTGCGTTGGCAGCTATACCAACTTTTAGACCAATGGAATCACAGGTCTTTCCCCATTCACTGCCACTTACTCCTATAACCTTGGGCAAGCAGACCTTAGTTTCTTCATCTGTAAAATCAGGGAGCAATCCCTGAGGATCTTATGTGCAGGGGGGATGTGAGGGAGGAAAATAAAATGTCAGTCCAACTGGTTGATGCATTTGTAAAATGTGTGCAATGTGAAATGCCTGTGGACCTCTCATCTCCAGGTAGGAGGAGGAAAAAGAATGTCAGCATGACTATATAACACTTAGAGGACAAGATATTTGTGGTTGGAGACACACACTCTGAGAACATTCTGGTTACTACAGGCTTGCTCTCAGAAATGCATCTAGTCTCAGAACACTTGGATGTCAAGACACCTGTAGCATGATCCATAGTATTTGATAACATTTCAGATGCCTCCAGATTAGTCTCTGTAAATCTAATTTTGTTTGGGGAAACTCAGACCTCTCATCTTGATCATATTCTATGAGTTCAAATCTGGCCTCAGACACTTAACACAAAAACCAACAGTGTGACCTTGGGCAAGTCACTTAACCCCACTTTCCCTCCCAAAAGTGAAAAAAAAAGATAAAAAGGATTACTTTTAAATGGATACATGACCTAGCTATAAAAGGAGGATGTCATAAACAACTTAAGAGGATTGAGTTAGAAATTTTCTTTCAGAACCATCAATGTGGAAGAGTTAATGACCAAACAAGGGATGAAGTAGATGAAAGAAGATAAAATAGACGATTTTGATTTCATAACATTTAAAAATTTTTGCATGAATAAAACCAATGAAGCTAAAATTAGAAGGGAAAGTGTCAACTGGGGAAAACTGCTACAGCAAAGTTCTTTGATAAAGGACTCAATTCAAAGACATAAAAGGGATTGTCTTAAATTCATAAGAATAAGAGTCATGCTTCAACTAAGAAATGGTCAAAACATGTGAACTTCTAAAAGGAAGACAATGAAGCTTTCAACAGCCATAAGGAAAAATGTTGCAAATAACTGGTAATTAGAGAAAGGCAATGCAACCCTGAGGTTCCTTCAGGTTGGTAAATACAACAAAAAAAGAAAACTACAGTGGTGGAGGGGCTGTAGGAAAACAGGCATATTAATGCACTACTGGCATAACAGTGACTTAGTCCAGATATTCTGGAACTCAGGTTGGATCAAAGAAAAAGGAAAAGGACCTATATATAAAAATATCTATAGCTCTCTCTGCAAAGGCAAAGAACTGGAAACTAAAGAGGTCCCTATCAACTGGGGAATGAAACAGTAATGAAAGAATAGATTATGTAATAAGAAACGATGAAAGGGTTGGTTTTAGAGAAAATTGTGAAGACTTGTATGAACTGATGTAGAATGAAGTAACCAGTATCAGAATTTATACATTAGCAACATCATAAAGATAACTATGAAAGATGTAAGAATTCTGATCATGTAATGACCAGTCCTGATTTCATAGGACTAATGATGAAACATGCTGCTCACTTCCTGATGCAAAAATGTATTCAAGATGCAGAAAGAGACAATGTGGGAATGTTAAACTGAGGGTGGGATAAAGAGAAAATAAATGCTTGTCAATTAATAAAATAACACAGGTGAATGGATGAGATAATCTCTGAGATCCTTTCTGGATTTAAAACTGTGGTCCTTGGACCTAGAGCTAGAATTGGAAAGGACCTCAAGACATCAAGCCCAATCCCCTCATTTTACAGGTGAGGAAATAGAATCTTGGAGTCTTAGATGTTTTCTAAGGTTTCCTCTTCTGTAAAATGAGACAGCTGGAAGAGATGTATTCTAGCTCTAAAGTTAAAGAGCCTCTGTTAAATCTCAGTTTCCTCCTCTGTAAAATGAAATGTACCAGATGGACTCTGGGGTTTCTTCCAGCTCTTAGATATATGAATCATTTTAAGCTTCAGTTTCATTCCCAGTAAAATGAAGGGATTCCATTAAAGTCTCTGAAGCCCATCCCAGCACTAGGTCTACGTTTTTTATGACTTTAAGCCTCAGTTCCCCCACTTGCAAAATAAGGGGGGAGGTTCCACTAAATAGCCTTTGAAACCCCTTCTGGCTCTAGTTCTAGGATACTACAGGCAGCTAGGTGGCACGTGGTTAAAGTGTCTGAGTTCAAATCCAGACTTAGTCACTTACAAGCTGTGTGACTCTGGTTAAGACAAGCTGATCTTTTGTTTGCCTCAGTTTCCTCATCTGTAAAATGAGGATAATCACAGCACCTGCCTCCCAAGGTTGCTGCGTGGGTCAAATGAGATAATATTCATAAAGTGCTCTCTGCAAACCTTAAAGCACTATATTTGAACAGATGTAATATATAAACAACTGGCATAACTATATATAAACATGTATGTAAATACAAGATATAAATACATTTATATAAGTATTTACATAAATGCAATACAAATACATGTTTATATGTTATTACACAAACATAAAATGAATAACAATTATCTGGCTATTATTGTTATTAAGGGGGGATACAAGACCTCCCAACCTGGACTCCAGGGGCTTCAACCTCAATCCGGGTAACGGTAGGGCAGAGCGAGGTGGGCGGGGGAGGGGCCGCCAGGAGGACGGCTCCTGCCCCCCGCCCTCCTCTTGGCCTCAGTTTCCTCACCTGCGAAATGCGGGTGACAAGGGCACCTACTTCCCGGGGTGGTGGTGAAGTTCCAGTGAGGAGGAGGTTGTCTACAAGCCTGGAGGCGCTAGGCTCCTGTCAGTGTGGAGGAGGCAGGGAAGGAGAGGAGGAGGCGAAGGAAGAAGAAGAGGGAGAGGATAATTCCTGGTCGGGCGGACACCACACACACAGCTCCGCCGCCAGCTTCCAGGGCATGCGCAGTCTCGCCCCGGCGCCAGGGTGCTCGGCGCTAGCGGTTCCGGGTCAGAGGGCGCCGCTGCTGATTGGTCCGCGGCCTCCAACCGCTCGCGGAGCTCTTGTTTAAATCTCCAGGAGCTGCAGCACAAGCATCACGAGCGGCCGGGTAGGGGGTCTAGTCAGGTATGCCTGCGGGGGGGGGGGGGGGGGGGGTGGAGGCGGTGGGGGGGCTCAGGACGGGGGAGGGAGGGAGTCCGAGGGTTCTGACGCCCAGCCGCTGGAACCCGGGTTCAAATCCTGCCGCTGTCACTCTCTAGCCCAGTGACTTTGGGCAAGTCGGGGCCTCAGCTTCCTCACCTGTAAAATGACAGGCGCTTTGTGGGGTGCTTCACGGGCAGCCTCGTTTCCCACCGCGGGCCTGGGGGAGGGGGTGTCGGTGCTTGTCGATATCATCCTCGTGTTACATATGGGGAACCTGAGGCAGAGCCACTCCGCGAGGACTCTCCAGTAATGACAGTTATCATTGTTGTTTCGACCCTATGTAGGGCTTTCTTGGCAGAGATGCTGGAGCGGTTTGGCATTTCCGTCTCCAGCCCATTTTATAGATGAGGAAACTGAGGCAGACTGGGTGAAGTGACTTGACCAGGGTCACACTATTCCCTGTGCCCTGCGTACTGTAGTAGGGAGCACACTAGCAGTGGGGGAGGGGAGGGCATGGGTGCCCAAGTCGCATGGATGAAATAAATTTCCGCACTGAGGAATCCTCTCTTCCATTGAAATCCCGGGTCTGATCCTTGCCCCTTGTCACTTACTACCTTCGTGACCTGGGTGGCAATTCAGTTCATGTCAATTAACATTTATACTAAGCTCCTGTTGTATGCCAGGCACTGTACTAAGTGCTGGAAAAGCCACTTGCTGCTGCTGCTAGTACTACTACTGCTGTTAATACTGCTGATTACTACTATTACTATTGCTAATACTGTTACTACCACTACTATTACTGCTAATACTGCTACTCCTACTACTGCTGCTGCTGCTGCTGCTACTACTACTGCTACTACTACTACTTCTGCTGCTATTGCTGCTGCTACTACTACTATTACTACTGCTAATACTGTTCCTACCACTACTACTGCTACTACTACTATTACTACTGCTAATACGGCTACTACTACTGCTGTTGCTACTATGACTTCTACTATAGGGTGTCCCTAAAGTCTGGACACATAGGAAATCTCATTAACTATGCATATTTTCAAGAAATGAAACCAATGAAATTTTCAACATTTTATTTAATTAGCATAAATGAGATTTCATAGGAAGACATGAAGAAATGAGACACATAGGAAATCTCATTCATTAATTAAATTAATCTCATTAATATGGAAAATAGTCCCCAATAGCTAATGAAAGCTTTTATGCCATATGAAATTATCATGGCTAAAATTTACTCTAATAAATAAATGAAAATTTCATTCGTTTCATTTCTTGAAAATATGCATTGTTAATGAGATTTCTTATGTGTCCAGACTTTAGGGACACCCTGTACTGCTGCTACTACTATTTCCATTGCTATTGCCTCTACTTCTACTGCTAATACTACTGCTACTACTATTACTACTGCTAATGCTGCTGCTGCTACTACTACCACCACCATTACCTCCATCAGCATCAGCTTGGCCTATGGGATGAAGAGCCAGCCTGCTTCTGATTCTATCCATGTTACCTTGAGCAAGTTGCAGAATAGTTGATGATAAGCATTAACTGTTAGGAGGAAAATAAAATGTATTGGGAGTGGGTCTATGTGCCAGGCACTGTGCTAAATGCTTACAGCTACAAAAGTAGGTGCTATTATCCCCATATCACAGTTAAGCAAACCAGGGCAGCAAAGGTTAAATGACTTGCCCAAGGTCACACAGCTAGGATGTGTCTAAGGATGGATGTAAGCTTAGGTCTTACCTTACTCTAGGACCAGCTGTTTCAGACACACTTTTAAGTTGAACCTACATTATTTTTTTCTCTCACTTTCTTAACAAAACAATAAACTAAGGTCTGATGCATGGTGTTTTAGCAGTGTAAATGTTAATACTGAAAATTTAACAGTTGGCTCTCACTAGTTTGTCTGAGTTGACTTCAGCACATCCTACCTGTATCAATGAAATAGCAAATTAGATACCCCCCCAAAATGTACAGAAGAAAAGCAGGATGGTGGTGTCAGGAAAACTTGGATTCAAGTCCTTTGATAAACACTGTGTGACCCTGGGTGGTTCACTTGACTTGTTAGTGTTCTAGGTCAGTGGTGTCAAATTCAAAAGCTGGGCCACAAATCCATATGTAAGGATCCTGTAGGCAGTATATTGATTGAGTTTGAAGATGTAATATTATCTATGTTTTGCTGCATTTAAAATTTTTTCTTAAGTATTTCTTAATTACTCTTACATGTCATATAATAAGTATATTAAATTATTATATATGAAGTATTTCTCACTTACATTTTATTCTAATGCGGACTATACTCAGGTGTGTTGTGACGCATGAGGCCCTTGGTTGTCTGACATCTCTGCTCTAGATCACACTCCTAAGATTCATTTGCATAAAAACTGTTGGTTCACCTTTGTCCAGTAACTAGAGTTTCTTTGCCTTAGAGTTCCTTATGCCAATGAAATCACAGATCTAGTCCCAAACCAAAACATTACCTACCCCATTTCAACATAGTTTTAAAAGTATC
Source organism: Petaurus breviceps papuanus (assembly GCF_028583685.1). NCBI lineage: Eukaryota > Metazoa > Chordata > Mammalia > Diprotodontia > Petauridae > Petaurus > Petaurus breviceps. The sequence goes on from NW_027185889.1 coordinate 23,190,464, forward strand.
TATTCGTCAAAAGATAATTTTTTACAACAAAAAGGATACTTTTTGTAGCCTAGAGATACAAACATGGGAAAAGGCAACAATTCCTGTCCATAAGTAGCATACAAGCTACAGTTTTTGTTTTTGTTGTTTAGTTGTGTCCATTTCTTTGTGACCCCATTTAAGGTTTTCTTGGCAGAGATACTAGAGTGGTTTGCCATTTCCTTCTTCAGCTCATTTTACAGATGAGGAAACTGAGGCAAACAGGGTTGACTTGCCGAGGGTCACACAGCTAGTAAGTGTCTGAGGCTGGATTTGAACTCATGTCCTCCTGATTCCAGGGCTGGCACTGAATCCATTCTTTGCCACCTAGCTGCTCCACAAGCTACTAACTAAATGGACCTTGACTCAGTAAGAACTGAGTTTCAATCTTGCCTCAGGTATTTACTGTGTGAACCTGGGCAAGTTAACCTATTTCAGCCTCAGTTTCCTGAGGTGTAAATTGGGGAAAAACAGTTGCATATACCTCACAGGATTCACATATCTCTTTTGTGAGCCTCCAATGAGAAAAAAAAAATATAAAGCATTTTGCAAACCTTAAAAGTGTTCCATAAATACTATTAGCAATATTATTATCATTAGTGAGTTGCCCATCTTTAGAGATTTCCAAGTAGCATCTGGATGGCCCCTTATTAAGCATGTTATAGTAGAAATGCCTTTCCTATATGAATGATTTTATCTCTCAAGATGCTGATATGTACCCAGATTCAAAGTGGAGTGTGTTGGGCCAAAGGAGAGACTATGGGAAAATATGAGGGACACATGACTTCCAACTTGTCGAATTAGCCATGGCTTCAAGACCTCATTAAGGACATGGTGATGACAGGACTTTTCAAACTTAGAAACTTTAAATAAATGTACCTGTCATTACTGCTGTTAGTTGGGACCTTGGCCCATCTGTGGAAGGATAATAATAGCTGGAGTGTTTACCATGTTCTTGTATGAAATACTTTATGCACATGATTTCATGTGAATTAGGCAGTGAAAATATTCCCATTTTACAGATGCAGAAACAGGTTCAAGCTCTCCCTGACAATAAATAACGAGTCTGGAAAGTGACTGAGGCAGGGTCTTCTGTCTTCAATTCCAGTTCTTCTTTCATTATGCTGATACTATAAAAAGGGAAATATTGGAATCAAGGAATCAGTGAGTAAACATTTATTAAGTACCCATTTTGTGCCAACTACTGAGGTACAAAGTAAAGAGTGAAACAGTTCCTGGCCTCTAAGACCTTCCAATGGGGGAAAAAGGAGGTGGAAGACACTGTGCACACTCACAAAAGAAGATGCTTTTAGGGACAAGGCACTGACATCTGGAGTCTTGCAGGAAAAAAGATTTTGAGATGATTCTAAAAGGAAATGACAGATTCTGAAAGATGGGGGGTAATGATGGAGGACATAATGGGGGGGAACATCCCTCCCTAGGAGGAGGGGTACAGGCAGTGCAAAAGCTATAATTCAGTAGTTAAGGCACTGATCTTATACCAAACCCAACTATATATTTCTTCCAGCGTGATGTATATATACTTGCTTCCTTAAGTGATTTTTAAAATTTTTATTTTTTTAATGTCCCATATGCATTTAGTTTTTGTTTGTGTTTGTTTTCTGACTCAGATCATATTCATTCTTAAGAACAGACTGTGACTTATCTCTAATTCATTTGTACATTTCCTCTGTAATATAGTTTGAAAAAGAATTTGTGGGGAGTGTGAGAGGGAATAAAAGGATTGCTTTACTGTGTTGAAAGTGTTATACAAAGGACTTTTACACTGTAGGAATTCTTCCAAAAACTTTAATCTCAACTGATTCTTTCAACAATTCTTGGCATTACATCTGGTAGTGTAGCAGCAAGCACCCCAAGCGTCCTCAGGGTTTGCAGCTACCACAGGTTCTTGGATCTGCTTTGTTAAAGGAAAGCAACTCAAAATGGGTTAACAAGCTTACTTTAATCAGTCAGACATATATCATTTACCTTGTTCAGGGGAAAAAGGTCAGCACCCCAAACTTCAAAGCATACAGGCATAATTATCAAGACAGAAACATCAAGTAGACAGATTTCCAAACTGTCCAACCATTACATCCATACCCAGTCAACATCTGGGTTTCCACATTCTGGGTTTTTCAAAGCCGGGGGACTCTCAACAATGGCTTCCCAAAATTCAGATCAAATCACAGAACACTTCTCAAAGTGAGTCCCAAAACAAAGCTACACATCAGGGCTTATATAGCCTTCTCCTGGCTCAGAGAATGTAACAACCTTATTGACCCACTGGCCAATCAAAAAGTATCTACTGAAAAACAAGCCTCCCTCCCCAGGCTTCTGGTGCACTTTAGCCTAGGGGCAGGGAAGATCTTTAAAATTTACATTCGCATTACAGGTAGGTACTAGGAAGAAACTGAGCCAGAGTAAGTAAGTGATTTATCCCTTTCCTGCTGATAGCTTTCTAGTAGAAGCTCATTGCAGATGCCAGCATGAGAGAAACCAGGAAAGAAAAGGAGAGGAAATATTTCTAAATAGGGCTGATTTTTTTGCTAGCGGCTTCAAAACTGTGGCCTTTTAAAATTCCAAAGCAAGCGGATTAAAATTGATTGAGAAATGTTTAACAAAATAAATAAAACTATAATACAATGAAGATAATGTTCTTTTTTGGTTTTCTTTATGTTAATGGCAGGGTTTTTTTTGCCTTTGACACCATGGTTTCTGTCCTCTTGGGCACAGGAATCAGGCAAGTTGTAGTATTGTATTTTTGGAATATTGTCAGAGGCCTTGTGAAAATACTTTATTCAATGATTTTTCAGTCATGTCTGACTGTGAAATTTGGGATTTTCTTGGCAAAGATATGAGAGGTTTGCCATTTTTCTTTTCCAGCTCATTTTACAGATAAGGAAACTGAGGCAAACAGGGTGAAGTGACTTGTCCATGGTCATACAGCTACAAAATAAATAAAATATACAATAGCTAGGTTTGAACTCAGGAAAATGACTCCAAACACTTGGACACACAACTGCCAGTGAAGCTATTTTACCTGCACTAAATCTGTAGGCTTCAAAAGATCACAGTTCTAAAACTGGTGGGGACCTAAGAGACCATCCTAACTTGTTCATTTCAGAGATGGAGCAACTGAAGCCCAGGAAAATTCAATGACTCACTGACTTGACACAATTCTTTTTCTGTGTCTGAAAATTGTATATGTTCTCTTGTGTCTTGTACCTGTTTTCAGTTGTACTACTGGATAGCTGTTTCTGAAAGATTTTTCTCAAGTCAACTAAAGGAGACAAAATTTGATTGGGTGGAAATTATTGCTGTTTGCCACCTTCCTCTCCTCTTTCCCTTCTTCCCCCAAAATGCTCTCCCCCTGAATTAAATCAAAACCAAGACTGGTGAACGTAAAGGAATTCTTTGCTGTCTTCTGCATCCTACCTGTTCCTGTTTCCAATCACTGTGTGTTAATGACAAATAAACTTAATGTAACTCAATTAAAATGGTCCCCTTTTTTTTTCCACTTAGGAAAATGGCTCCACTTTCTGAAGCTGTCTTGGATATGATCAAAAGCTTGAGAAGAAATTGGCACAGTCTTTGTCCTTCTGAGAGGACTACAGTGTGTGATGCGGATTTCATGCTCGAGGCTTTGCAGCTGTCTATGGCAGAGATCAATAAAGAGGTCCGTAGACTACCAGAGGGTGAGAATGGAAATGGGTATAGTAGCTTCTGGTACCAGCTCCTTAGGGGAGCTCTGGTATTAGCATAAATTCCCCAAGATCTTCTGGAGTATGCTTTTTTTTTTCCGCCTCTGTATGGGCACTGCTGTCCCAAATGCCTTCTCATTTCTATCATGGTCAGGCTACTGAGATGAATTTCAAAATTTTCTCTTTCAAAAGTCAATCTGTCTGTAGTGCTAGCTGGAGGACACTTAAAAAGGTTTTTTTTTTTAAAATGCTAATAGCCTTGCAATTCATATGTGTTAGTTTAGTTTTTGTAAACTATTTTTGACATTTTGTTTTTGGAAAAAATTTATTTTTCAAACTTTTGTTTCTCCTCTGAGAGCAGCTGTCTTGACTTAATCATATTCCCAAGAGGTTACTTAAATCTATATTCACCTTTGACAGCTGACTTTGGACTGCTACCTGTGTGATGTCCTTCCAATTGGTAATTCATCTGTCTGTAGACATTGATGACAGGTGGGTGACTGCTGATTCATATGGTTGGATTTGTATGTCACTATCAAGGTTGGCTTTCATCTGTTTATTACCACTTCCTTTTCATAAATGAGGAATGAATGAGTTATCTGAGGCTTAAGGCGATTTTTACATTGGCAGAGTTAACTTGTAGTTTGCAGAGTTATTTCAGTGTGATGTGGAAAAATATAGGTTGGAACCACTGAGCCAGAGCATTTCTGTGGAAGACTGTCTATACTTTTCATTTATTCAGCAATTTATTGAATTCTGATTGGGTTTGGGAGCATCTTTTAGTTCAGTTGGGTAAACAAAAGAGGTGGTGTCTGTCCTTAGGGAGATTGCATGTATTTTGGAGAGACCAAACACTCACCCTTTTAGATCCCACAAGACTTTACCTCACATGGATACTATAAGAAAAGTTTTATCAGCCTTCAGAAACTACGTATGTGGAGGCTGATGATATTGATGAGTGAGTGCAGGATTAAATCCCAAGGGACTGGTGTGAGAAGGGTCTGAGGATGGTGAGACTTCAGAGCATAGAACATTGGAGACTGGAGTGGTGAGGAGAGGCTTCCCTGAGATGATGTTTAATAATAGAGCATCTCTATATAGCTCGTGAAGGTTGACAGAACACTTCCCAGCATTCTTGTGAGGTATGTAGATTGTGACTGTTAATGCCCATCTTATGAATGAGGAATCGGAGAAAGCTTGGAAGGGTCAAGGGACTCGTCCTCAGATATACAGCTAGTAACCATTGGAGCCAATATTTGAACCCAACTCTCATGACTTTAAGTCTAGTGTTCTTTCTACAAAATCATGATAGATCTTGATGTACATGAAAGGAAGGTGTAGGTAAGGCAGCATTGGGGGAGGGTGCAGGGGATGCAAAGCAAAGCTGGAAATGAATGAGCTGGATAGGGAGACCCAGCTTGGCCGTAGAGCTGGTTCCCTGAAGGGCAGGCAGTCATCAGATTGGAAAGAAGAGTATGAACAGATGAAGGAGCTCCTTCAACCGAAGGGTAAGGACAGATTACTTGTAGTTAAGGTAGTGAAATGAATGATAAATGAAAAAAAAAAACATTTACTAGTGTTTTTTATGTGCTACATCCCGTACTAGGAATGTAGTGCTAGGAATACGAACAGAGAAGACAGTCCCTGCTCTCAAGGAGATTATACTCTAATTGGAGGGAAGAACATAGATGTCTAAGGATTTAGTGGCAGAGAGGATAGAAGAACCTGGAAGCCCTGGGTTTAGCAGCCAGGCCATTGTCAAGGCCAGGGAACTCAATTTAAAATTCTGACTTGACCATACCTTTCCCCCACTCCCTTCCCCAATTACATGTAGAAACATTTTTTAACATTTGTTTTTTAAAAAAAACTTTTGAGTTTTAAATTCTTTCCTCCATCATCTCCCCTATCATTGAGAAGGCAAGCAACTTGATATAGGTTATAGATGTGTAGTCATGTAAAACACTTCCTGTTAGCCATATTGTGAAGGAAAACAGACTAAAAAATCCCAAGAAAAATAAACTTTAAAAAAGTATGCTTTGATCAGACTCTATCAATTCTTTTTCTGGAGATGGATAGTATTTTTTTACTGTAAGTCCTCAGAATTGACTTGGGTCTTTGTATTGCTCAGGATAGTGAAGTCATTCCCATTAATGCCCTCTTCTTACAAATGAGGACGCTGAGGCCTGGGGAGGTCAGGCAACTTACCTAAGGCCTTTGTAGCTTATTTGTATTTTTCTTGTATGTAGTGTCAAGAGACTGCGAGGAGGCTTTAGTCTGGAAGACCTAGATCTGAGTCCCATCTCTGACACATACTGACTGTGTGACCCTGGGCAAGTTCCTCCACCTCTTGGTGGTCCAGGCCACTCTCCTAAGACAAGGGGACTGAACTGAGTTAGAAGAGGGGAGTCCTCTTCAGGGTTTATAATGAGCTTTGCTGGACCTTCCTGGAGTCTCCCTCTAAAATGTCTTATTTGATCTCATTAACTACCATGGATTCAATTCTCACCTTGATTAAGATGATTCCCAGATTGCCATGTTTCTTGCCTCCACAAGGGCAGGAATGTGGGTTCTGATCAGAACTCAGGTCCCAGAAGGATTTTCTGTACCCAGAAGGTAGTACATATTTTTGGAATCAGTGTTGAATGAATGAAGAGACCAAGAAAGAATTGTTGAGCAGGAAGAGAACTAGAAAGTAGCAGCTCATGGTCCTTCTACCTGCTGATTTATTCCTCTCCAACACTGCCTTGTATCTACTCTGTCTTGTACATGTATGTGTGCATATACATTTATAAAAATGTGTATATAGACATGTATGTATATTTGTACATTTGTTTTTGAGTCATTTCAGTTGTGTCCGACTCTTTGTGACCCCATTTGGGGTTTTCTTGGCAAAGATCCTGGAATGGTTTGTCATTTCCTTCTCCAGCTCATTTCGCAATGAGCTGACAAAACTGAGGCAAGCCAGGTGAAGTGACTTGCCCAGGGTCACACAGCTAAAAAGTGTCTAAGGTTGGATTTGAACTTAGGTCCTCCTGCCTCCAGGGCTGGTGTTTCATCCACTATACCACCTGTTTACATACATGTATGCACACACACATATGTCTACACACATATATAACATATTCACATGCTACCTCCTCTGTTAGAAAGTAACCCCCTTAAAAGTAGAGACTATTTCCCTTTTGTCTTTGCCTATATTCAGCACCAAGTAATTGCTACATAAATGGTTGTTGACTGGTTAAAGAATGTCTTGGAAACTAAGGACAGAGAAATTGTCAAAATGGAGGGCAATAGTAAGCAATGTCCAATGCTGAAGAAAATGCAAGAGGAATAAGATCTGAGAAAAAGTTATTGGATTTTCAACTAAAGTTTGAGTAGGTGGCAGGGCCAGGAAAAGGTTTTCTTAGGATAGGGGAGATCTGAATATATTTGGGGAACAAGCCCTTTCCAAATCGCTATAATTGTGCTATTGTTTAAGGTTATCTCCGACCCAACTACACACAAGGATGGCTCTTCCTCTGATCTCATCTTTCCCTATAAGTGTTCTATCTCTGCGTTCCATAACTAAAATTTCTCGATCTAATCATAGCTCTTGCCCTTTCTTCTCTTATGGGCTCACAGTTCTAGAGTTGGAAGGCACATTGGAGATTGTGCCACCTGCCCCTCCCCCCTTTAAAGCACAAATGAAAAAAAGCATGCGTGCTTCCTATGTCCCAGGTACCATGCTTAGCCCTGGGGAGACAAGTATCAAAGTGATGCAGCCTGGATGTTAAGGAATTTTTATTTTTTAAAGATAGATTTTTTTGGGATATCTTTATTTTTATACTGCCTAGATTTTCCTCTTTATCCCTCCTGTTGCTGCTTCCAGAGAACAATCCCTTATAATGAAGAATTTTTTTAAAAGCAAAAAGAGGGGCAGCTAAGTGGTACAATGGATAGAGTGCCAGCCCTGGAGTTAGGAGGGCCTGAATTCAAATCTGGCCTCAGATACTTTCTAGCTGTGTGACTGTGGACAAGTCACTTAGCCTAATTGCCTTTCAAGGAAAAAAAATAAAGTTGAGGGGAAAAAATCAACAGCACCTATCAAGACATTGAAAAATACCTGACATTACATTTAATGTTCCAGACTTGTGAAGCCACCTCACTACTTCTTAAACCTATTGCCCATTTTCACCAGAACCTTGTCATTCTGTCCCTTATCCCCCCAGATAATCTCTTTTGCTCTAGCCTCTTTTTCCTCCATTTCACCTTTACACTCTACTCTTACCTTGCTGCCTTCCTCTCTTGTCAATCCTTGCTCACTTCCTCCCTCATCTTCCTTTTCCTAGCCTAGTCACCTAATGTTGGATGCCTCTGGAGGAAGTCCCACATCTGGACTGTCCAGCTCTACTCCAAATGGATGTTATCAACTCACCTGAGTCCTTGCTGTTGTTCACCAGCCCTTTCTACTTGTCCCTAATTACTTTGTTTCAGTACCTTCAGTTTTGAACTTGGTTGACTTGCCCAAAGTCTTTGTTCCAAGCAGGAAGACTCATCTTTTGGAGTTTAAATTTGGCTTCAGACACTTACTAATTGTGTGACCCTGGGCAAGTCACTTAACCCTGTTTACCTCAATGTTCTTATCTATAAAATGAACTGGAAAAGGAAATGGTAAACCACTCCAGTATCTTTGCCAAGAAAATCCCAAATAGGATCATGAAGAGTGAGACACGAATAAAAAATGACTCAACAACAAAACAGATCAGGAAAGAAAAAATATGAAAGAAAAAAGAGACTATGTACTCAGGCCTACCTTCTACTAAAATTAATTGAGGGTTTGGAAATTGGAAGGTTGATTGCCGGGGGCTGATAAGCCCTTAGCATCTCTATCACAGTCCCTAGAATATCAGAGGACAGACTGAGGTGGAGAAGAAGCCTGTGAGCCAGGAATTGGACTTGGGAGGGTTAGTGACTTGGATCAGAACTTTGCCCCTCAAAATCTATCTATCTTCCCTCCTTGCCTTAGAGAATAGAGCCTTCTAATTGTCAGGGTCAAGGCCTCAACTTGCTTCCTCCTGATTCTTCCTCTTCCAAACTTTTCTGGCAGCTAGTCACATCAACTACCTCTTTTCCTTCAGTCTTTCTCTTCCTACTGGCTCCTTCCAGTCAGCCAGCAGACAACCCCAGTTCTTCCTAGCAGAAAAACTCGAGCACTTGATGCTACTGTCAGACTATCTTGTGTAATTCTTTTACAGCTCCTAGAAAGTCAGACTGTCTCCCCGTCCTTACTACCCCATCACTTCTTGGGGTGGGAAGTAGCCTACAGCCTCCTCATGTGATCCCTGAGCCCTTGATACTTTAGGTCCTTCTGATACTGGGTTGTCTCAGGATTAATCGCCATTCATTCTGCACCCTGGGAGAATATTTGTGTTTCCAAAAAAGAGATGGGTTCTTGTGTTGTGGAGCAGATTGTGATCTGTAAAAAGCACTTTGCAGTTGCCTAAATGCTGTTTTTCATTCTCTCATCTTCTCTTTCACTTCTGGGTCCTTCTTGTTTTGCTTTGGTGAATTATTTTTCAGAGTAGACCACATCTTTATAGTTATACCACTGGGTGGGATGTGCAGTGAATGTATGATTCCGTTGTGTTTGATTCTAAAAATGTGTAAGAATGTATTTTGCTGAATTACTTCAAAATGGTTCTTCTGCACAAAGAATGAATAAATGGAGATTGTACAAGACCGCTTGATACACATGCTACCACAGAAACTACTCCCTTCTAAGAGCCTTCAATTGTTCCAGCTAAGGCAGGTGTAGAAAAGGTGATATCTGCTCATCAAAACATTTCATGAAAGACACCATGCCCAGGGTCCAAGCAAAAAGAGAATCCCTGCAGATGGCCAAGTTCTCCAGATGCTGCTGTTTGTGAATGACCTTGTACTGATTGTATCAAGCCCCAGAAGATTTGTGATTACAGCAGAGATTGGCCGACAGGAAAAAAACAAACGTGTGAAAAAATCCCTATTGTCCAGACTGTTGTGCAAGTGTTTGGATGGTCAGTCTCCTGGGGTGGGGTAGCAGGACATGTGTCTGAAATAGACATACGATGGAACCATGAGCTGTACTCCACAGATGAGCACTTCTAATAGATCAAGAAAAACAACTAATGTTCACAAAATTATTCCTTTTCGTTTTCTTTAGCCAACTAGATCGAAGCATTTCTAAAGGAGTAAAGCTTTGAATTATTATAAAAGAATAATGGGTCTGACATCATCAAAAAGAACAACCGTTGTGTTCTGAAAAATGCATAAACTTTGCCTTTCTCATTTTGTCCTTGTGAAATATAATCTTCCTAATGTCCATCAGAGAATTAAAGCACTGAACGTTTTGAACTTCCTTCAAACATTAGCCAGCTGGCATATTTTCCTAGCAAAACATTTTGCGATTTGACCACAGACTCTCTCAATCAGTTGTTACTGGTTTGAATAATAGAATATGCTGTCATGGTGGGCACCTGATCATGAAAACTGATATCTGGAGTGCATTTTTATTTGGATTTAAAATGTTTTTACAACCCCAATATAAATACTGTTAATCTAGTCAAAACCCCTTCTCATAAGATTAAGGGATTGAAAAGTTTTATTTTAACTAGTTACATTCAGAGAAATTTATTGTAAGATAATGTGAGAAAACATTTTAAGTTTCACTGCCATTTATGTTAGATTTGATCTATTTTTAACTTAAAGGATGTTATAAGAGAAAAAATAGCACCTGGAATATTCAAGATAATTCATATAATTCATATTGTCTTAGAAATATCTGAACTGGATTAATTGGGAGGGGGGGTTAAAAGCATAGATGAGTGAATTATAGAGCTGTAATGAAAGTTTGAAATAATATCCTCATTTTAAGAATGAAGAAATTGGCAGGTTAAATGATTTGCCTCCCTTCACATAACCAGTTAATGAAAGAATGGGCACGAGAACCCCAGGGCTCCTGATTCTACTGCTTTCTGATTTATTGTATGTATGTGTATAATTTTTTGGGAGTATTAGACCTATGATATAATTGGTATAGGGAACTTCCAGTGAGAAATTCCTTCTATTGATGTCCACAGATGCTCTATCAATGTTGGTCTGCAAGTTACAGTCTTAAAGAGTTCCCTGTGGGCATGGAGAGGTTAAGTAAGTTGCCCAGGTTCACATAGCCAGTATGCTTCAGAGATAGTACTTGAACCCAGGTCTCCTTGACTCCAGAAGCTGATAGGTACACCGTACTGTTTCTTGTATGTATAAATGTAAATACAAATTGGAAAATATAAATCTGTCAAGTTAGAGGCTCCATGTTTCGAAATAAACTTCCTTTTGAAAAAAATTTGCTAATTGGGCTAGTCTTATGAAATATTTTGTTTTCCCAAGTTCTGATATAATGGACTATAAATTCCAGGAGACGCTGAAGATAAATTTCTTACCTATGAGCTTGGGTAGTTGCAAGGAACCTCAGAGATCACTTAGTCCAGTCCCCTCATTTTCAGATAGAGCAAACAGATTCAAGAAGGATGTGATTTGCCCAAATCAGGGAATTATTAACTAATGGCCAGGATGCAAGGCTAGAGCCTTTGATGCTAGTTTCAGCATTTAAAAAATAATACTATTTGGTCCCTACAAAGAAGAGCAAAGAAGTAACTTTCGGGTTATTTCAGGGATCTTGTTTTAAATATGATCATCAAATAGAGAATTAGGGAAGTAAATGTGAACTATTTCATTGGAAAAGCAACCAACCTGGGAAGTAGATCCAGGAGAGAGAGTTTAAGAGTTATCAGATTACTTGGAAGCCATGATTTACGAAAGAACCTAAATACAGACTGATGCATCTCTCTCTCTCTCTCTCTCTCATCTCCCCATCTCATCTCCTCTCCTCCCCTTTCCTCCTTTGCACATTAAATATGATAATCAAATAGAGAATTAGATTTTGTGGGATAAAAGGGGCAACATGGCAACATATAGCAGAATCCCTTCTTATATTTACAGACTTCTTTGACCATCATGTCCTTACCATTTATTGGATAAATAACTGCCAAAGAATTATTTTGTAGAGCTAGAAAAAATCATAGCAGAACTGATCTGGAAAAAGGTCAAGAGTATCAAGGGAATGAAAAAAATGGGAAGGAAGGTAACCTACCATTGCCAGTTCTCAAACTGTATTAAAAAGTGATAATCACCAAAGTGATCTGCTGCTGGCTAAGAAATAGAGTGATGGATCAGTGGGATAGATTGGGCATACAATAGTGTTTGATAGACCTAAAGATCCAAGGCTTTTAGGGTAAGAACTTAACATTGACAAAAATTGCTAGGAAGATTAGAAAGCAGTTTGGTGGAAACTAGGCATAGGCTCTCTCACCATATTCCAAGAGAAAGTCAAAATGTATAAATGATTTGTACATAAAGGGTGATATCATAAGTAAATTGTGGGAGCATGGAAAAATGTCTAGAGATAAGGGAAAAGTTTATGATCAATCAAGAGATAGAGAAGGTCACAGGATGTAAAATGGATAATTTTTATTACATGAAATTAAAAGGCTTTTAGCACAAGTAGAACTCATATAGTCAGAATTAGAAGGAAAACAGAAAAGTCGGGGAAAATTTACAGCAAGTTTCTCTGATAAAGGACTCATTTCTCAAATATGTAGGGAACCGAGCCAATTTTATAAAATTAAGAGCCATTCCCCAGTTGATAAATGGTCAAAGGACATGAACAGGCAGTTTTTATAAGAAGAAATCAAAATTATCAATAGTCACATGAAATAAATGCTCCATAAATGTGCTGTTGGTAGAGTTGTGAACTTTAGTCCTACCATTCTGGAGAATAATTTGGAATTGTGCCCAAGGGGCTATAAAACTGCATAACCTTTGACTTAGCAATACCACTACTAGGTCTGTATCCCAATGAAATCAAAGAAAAGGGAATAGGCCCTTTTTGTACACATATTTATAGTAGCTCTTTTTGTTGTGGCAAAGAATTGGAAATTAAGCAAATGTCCATTAGTTAGGGAATGACTGAACAAATTGTAGTATATGATTGTGATGGAATATTGTGCTATAAGATATGATGAGCAGATTGGTTTCAGAAAAACCTGGGAAGATTTAAATGAACTCACAAAGTGAGCAGAGCTAGAAGAGCATTGAAAACAGTAACAACAATATTGTAAGAATGATCAACTGTGAAAGACCTAGTTACTTTGATCAAGACAGTGATTCAAGACAATTCCAAAGGACCCATGATGAAAAATACTATCCACCTCCAGAGAGAGAATGGATGAGTTTTTTTTTCAATAGTTGCAATCAATTTATTAAAAGAGATTATTGGTTAGGCATCTGCAATGGTAACTTCAACTTCTACACCTGGTTCAATGCTGATAGAAGTGATCTTTTTAACAATTTCAGAAGGACTGTGCAAATCAATAAGGTGTTTGTGGATTCTCATCTGGAACCAATACCAAGTCTTTGAACCTTCACCACAAGGAGTTTTTCTAGTTGTGATTCCAAGTGTCTTGGTGGGCATTGTAATGCGAATGTAAATTTTAAAGATCTTCCCTGCCCCTAGGCTAAAGTGCACCAGAAGCCTGGGGAGGGAGGCTTGTTTTTCAGTAGATACTTTTTGATTGGCCAGTGGGTCAATAAGGTTGTTACATTCTCTGAGCCAGGAGAAGGCTATATAAGCCCTGATGTGTAGCTTTGTTTTGGGACTCACTTTGAGAAGTGTTCTGTGATTTGATCTGAATTTTGGGAAGCCATTGTTGAGAGTCCCCCGGCTTTGAAAAACCCAGAATGTGGAAACCCAGATGTTGACTGGGTATGGATGTAATGGTTGGACAGTTTGGAAATCTGTCTACTTGATGTTTCTGTCTTGATAATTATGCCTGTATACTTTGAGGTTCAGGGTGCTGACCTTTTCTCCTGAACAAGGTAAATGATATATGTCTGACTGATTAAAGTAAGCTTGTTAACCCATTTTGAGTTGCTTTCCTTTAACAAAGCAGATCCAAGAACCTGAGGTAGCAGCAAACCCTGAGGATGTGCTTGGGGTGCTTGCCGCTACAGGCATTCAAACAGGTCCCTTCACTTTCAAGTTCTTCTCTTTGGCCCCTCTGATTAGGTCGGCACACACTTTCTCGAGTGATTTCACGTTGCAGCTGGTCAGGGTGATCCGGATCTGGTGAATGGCCACTTTTGGCTCCACAAGGGTCTTGCCAGTGTCTTTGAACGCCATGGTGGCAGAGCAGCTAGCTTCCTGATCAGCTTATTCCTTGGTGAGAGCGAATAGCAGTGAGTCATGAGCAGGAGAGGTAGAGATTGATGACTCCAAGTGGCTGCAGCGGCAATACCTTCACCAAAGAACGAATGGATGAGTTTTTAAGGCAGATTGAAGCATGCTTTTTAAAACATTCTTTATTTTTGTTTTATTTTATTTGTGTTTTCTTTTGCTACATGGCTAACATGGAAATATGCTTTTTAATGACCTTATGTATATAATCTATACCGAATTGCTTGCCTTCTCAAGGAAGCAGCAGTAGGGAGGGTGGGAAGTTGGAATTTCAAATTTTAAAAAATGATTGTTCATTTTTTTACATGTAATCAGAAGTAACGAAAAAATAAAAACAATTAAAATATATAGATGAAAGAATCTATAAGTTGCTTTTTAAAAAATAACAATAATAATAATAATGATAATAAAAATCCAGTACCTCCCTACTGGAAAATATGCAAATAAGCTTTTGCCCTTTGGTTAAAAAGCAGAATTTCAAGGGAAACCCAGGACTTTTATAAAATTCTGAATCTGCCAATTTTGACTCTCACAAACTTTCTTTAAATTAACCACTTATAGAACAGCCAGATCTTTTCCCTTGATATATGTCTTCTAATAGTTGGTTAATAGCTCAAATTGGTTTTCCCTTTTTGTGGACAGAAGGGGAAAAAGGGGGATAACTCCAACACCAGTGTCCAACATAGCTTCAATTGTAGTGAAATTTAATTTGTCTTAAATTAGCAATTTAAAATTCTCATTTTGAATTATTCAATTTTCATTTTTCATCAGCACTCTGGAGAATTCACTGTCTCTCTTAGTGATGTATTGCTGGCTTGGAATCACTTACTACATGACAAACTAGACTTGCCATGTGAAGATATGGAAATGGTTGAACATTATAAAGACATTAGGAAGACCTATGATGCTTTTTTGAAGAACAGCAACATTTTTGACCTGACCGATGTGTACCGGAAGTGTCAAACATTGAATTCTACTTGTGAAAATAAAGTGATGTCTCCTGTAAGTTTTTTTTTCCTGTATTTCTAAAATGTTATTTTGCTTCATTAGGCTTAAAATATTTTAGTTTTTAAACAAAATGTGAGCTTTTATAAGCTTTTACAAAAAGGCTTCTTTTACTTTGGAGAAGTATGTTGAAAATAGAAAATGTCTGAAAGCTGCTCTTTAAAGATGTAATTTAGTGATAAGTTTTAGCATAGCAGAAAGAGCAGGAGCTCTAGAATCAGAGAACCTGGCTTCAGCTCCCCTTTCTGATGCTTGCTACTTATGTAACCTTGGGCTTAATATCTCGGAGCCTCAGTTTCCTCATCTGTAACAAATTAAGTTGGACTTGGTGACCTCTGGAGTTTCTTCTAGCTCTAAATCTCTGGTCTAGACCAAATTCTTTATCAAAGAAGATTTACTTCCAGGAACTTTCCTTTTTCTATTTTCATTGCTCCTATGATGTTATTGCTAGAGATCTCCTTTCCCACAAAACATCTCAAGGGTTATTTTTGTTTGCCTATTTAACTTTATAGATTGTTGTTTTTTGTCCTCTGTTCTTGAAGAAGACCATAACATCAGGATGATGATGTCATTACTTGCAAGTGAATTGGATTTAAGTGAGGTGGGGCTTTGCAAAGTCACTAGCCTCACTCTCTCCTTTGGAGCCATCTGGGGTCAATGGCAAGATATAGATCAGGATGATTGGAGATGGCCCTGGATGCTATGGGAGACCTTGGCCTTTTAAACTAAGGTCTTTCCCAGATCTCAGTTTGAGGCTACATCCAATCACCATTTAGTGGTTAAATAGGGGTAAAAATGAGGCAAAAAATGGCCTCTTTGACCTAGTTTAAAAAAAATCCATCTGAGATGGGAAGACCCTCAGGGTTTTCTTGTCAAAACTGAAACCATTGCTATTTAAACTCACTGTGAGCCATCTGAACCCAAACAATAACCCAGTGACCCACCCTTCCTTCTTTTTTTCTTCCCTTCTTCCCTCCTCCTTCCCTCCATACAGGGAATCATACCCTACCTGTGGGCACTCTACCTAAAGGAATATAAATCTTGATCACTGAAACCTAACAAGATATCTTGGGGTTTACAGGCTAGATTTCTTTTTTTTATGGACCATGCTTTAAAGCCAAATCACTCTGGTTCTCATTGATTGGCCAACAATAGGTCACAGCCTAAGCCTCACTGGGTCAGCTTCATAGATAATTAACTGATAAGTATATGAATGAATTCACTTTTTTGGCAAACTTATTTGATTATTTAATGATTATGGTACCATTGTAGTTAGTTTGGAATAGTGTTTATTCAGTGACAAAATTGCTAAGTAACATGTATTTTACATATAAATTAGGCCTAATACTACATTTTGGGCATAGGATTATAAAGGCATATTCTTAAGTATTTTAGGTTATCTGTGTTCTAAGTTTAGTGGAGTAAAAAATCTCGTTTTTTTTCCAGCTTGATTATGTTGCTATTAGGTCAAGGAATTTTTGAAGGTAATTAAAGTAAAAACAAGGGGCGGCCATTAAGAGCACCGGCCCCAGAGTCGGGATGACCTGGATCAAATCCGGGATGACCTGGATCAAATCCGGGCTCTGATACTTAGCACCACACCCAGAAATAACTTACTGTGTAACCTTGAGTAAGTTACTTAACCCCAATTGCTTTAAAAAAAAAAGTAAAAAATAACCAAAATAAAACTCTGATCTGCTTCTGTACTCCCCTATACGAAACTTATAAGTAGTACTCTTTGTTACCTTTACTTAATATAGAGATTTCTCAGCCTTGGTGTTAAAGCCCTTGGCATTCTTGCCACTAATTCTCTTCCCAGTCTATTTTCATATTTATTTCATGTACTCCTGCTGTAATCATATGGACTTGATGGCTCTTTCTTTATGTGGCATTTTATCCTCTGTCTCGTTTTGTATGTTGCAAAAATGATCCCATAGCCCTATATCAAGCTTGTAGGATTCCTAGCTTATTTTAAATCACAGCTTGTTGGGCATAATGGATCGAGACAGAAGACCCCTGAGATTAAAATTGGAAGTGGATTTTAATACCGAGGGGGGGACTGCCAGGGTCACATACCCAAATCAGACAGTCAATTGGCATGAACAGTATTCTGGTTTTTTTTTTTTTTAAAGCAATCGGGGTTAAGTAACTTGCTCAAGGTTACATGGCCAAGTGTTTCTGGGTGGGTGCTAAGTGTCTGAGCCCGGGATTCGATCTCCAGGTCTTCTCAACACTGGAGCCAGTGAATACAGCACCAGCCCTGGAGTCAGAAGAACCCGAGTTCAAATCCAGCCTCAGACACTTAACACTAGCTGTGTGACCTTGAGCAAATCACTTAACCCCAATTGTCCTACCTTCCCCCCTTCAAAAAACAAAACAAAACAAAAAGGTAGGATAGGAAAAGTCAGCTCAAGTCAGGGCTGATGTTAAGGGTGTGTGTTGTAGAACATCAGTGTGCAGGGCAAATCTGCTAGTTCTGATAAGATGACAATTCAAGAAAGACTTTTTTTTATCCTTTCTCATCTTTGTGGCTTTCAGTTGAAGCCCAATAATAATTCAAAGCAAACTGACTAGACTACTGCAACATATCACAAAGATTATACACTAGGGCTGGGATGGGTTTATGCCATGCATACAAGGCTGTTTCAATATTGGAAAAGCTATAAACATAACTCATAATATAATAACAAAAACAATAAAACTCACATAATTATGTTAAAATTGCAGAAAAAGCTTTTGAGAAGACATAATACTCATTTCTTAAAAAAAAACACTAGAAAGCATAGGTCTAAATGGAATTTTCTTTAATATAATAATATAATTAATATATAATTTAATTAATATAATTTAATATAATAAATAGTATTTATTTAAAACCAAGAATAAGCTCTTCCAATAAGATGAGGAGTAAAGCCCTTGAAGGATATCTGTTGTCAGCATTACTAGTCAATATAGTGCTAGAAATGCTAACTATATGGGGTGGCTAGGTGGCTCAGTGAATAAAGCACCGGCCCTGGAGTCAGGAGGACCTGAGTTCAAATCCAGCCTCAGACACTTGACACACTTACTAACCGTGTGACTTTGGGCAAGTCACTTAACCCCAATTGCCCTCCAAAAAGCAAAAAAAAAAATGCTAACTATAGCAATAAGACAAGAAAAAGAAATTGAGGAAACAAGTATAGACAAGGAAGAGACAAAATTGTCACTTTTTTGCAGGTGATATGATAGTACACTTTGAAAATCTTAGAAATTTGCCTATATAATTAACTGAAATAAGTAACAATTTCAGCAAGATATAAAATAAACCATACAAATCATCCACATCTCATGTATATTACCAACAAAATCCAGTACAAAGAGAAATTCCATTTGAAATAACCACAGAAAATATAAAACACTCAAGAGTCTTTCTACTAAGACACCCACAAGAACTATATGACCACATTTATAAAACTTTTACAGACAAATAAAGACAATTCATGGGTAGCCCAAGTCCATATAATAAACATGATACTACTACCCAAATTAATTTACTAATTCAGTGTCATATCAAACTACTAAATAACTACTTTATAGAACGAGGACAAGTAATACAATTTTTCTGGAGGAACAAAAAGACTATCAAAGGAATTAAAGGAAAAAAGTGGGAAGAAGGACAGCCTGGTGGTATCAGATTTCATATTATATTTCAAAGCCATAATCATCAAATGATTTGGTATTAGGTAAGAAATATAGAAGTTGATTTGTGGAATAGATTAGGTATATAATATACAAAAGCAAATGAACAAGTGTTTGATTAACACAAAGATTCCAACTTTTGGGGCAAGAACTTACTATTAAAAAAAAACTTTGAGGAAAGCTGGAAAGTAGTCTGGCAGAGATATCACTCCATATACCAAGATAAGTTCAAAATGGGTACATGATTTATATGTAAAGAGTGAAATCATAAATTAGAGGAACATGGAAGAAATAACCTATTAGATACATGGATAGAGGAAGAGTTCATGACTAAAAAAGAGATCTAGAGGTTCATAGGAGGCAAAATCAATAATTTGAGTACTTGAAATTAAAAAAAAAGTTTTTTTCACAAACATAATCATAGTTGTTAAAATTAGAAGAGAAGCAGGAAATTCTTTGTAGCAAGTGTCTATGATAAAAGCAAATTTCTAAGATATATAGGGAACTGATTCAAAATTAGGAGAATGAAAACCATTCTCCAGTTGATAAATGGTCAAAGGATATGAATAAGCTGTTTTCAAAGGAAGAAATATAAACTATATGTTATAATGATATAAATGATATAAACTGCTAATTAGAAAAATACGAATTAAAACAACTTTGAGGTATCACTTCACACCCATCAGATTGGTTAAGATAACAGAAAAGGAAAATGACAAATGCTGGAGGGGCTGTGGGGAAACAGGTACATTTAATGCTGTGTTGGTGGAACAATCTACAGGTCAAGCCATTCTGGAAAGCAATTTGAAACTATTCCCTAAAGCAATTAAATCTCAATGAGATCAAAGAAAAGGAAAAAGAAAAAGAACTTGTGCACAAAAATATTTATAGCAGCTCTTTTTGTGGTGGCAAAGAATTGAAAATTGAGGGGATGTCCATTAGTTGGAGAATGGCTAAACAAGTTGTGATATATGAATGTGATGGAATAGTATTGTGCCATAAGAAATGAAGAAAGGGAAAGCTTCAGAGAAACCTGGAAAGATATATATGACCTGATGCAAAGTGTAGTGAGCAGATCCAGATCACCAATTTAGACAACAAAAACAATAT
The DNA here is from genome assembly GCF_028583685.1 of Petaurus breviceps papuanus. NCBI lineage: Eukaryota > Metazoa > Chordata > Mammalia > Diprotodontia > Petauridae > Petaurus > Petaurus breviceps. Next base: position 23,210,279 of record NW_027185889.1, read on the forward strand.
TGTAAAGGCAAACAACTTTGAAAAAACTTAGGAATGCTGATTAACACAGTGACCCATAACAATTCCAGAGGACTCATGATGAAACCAATCCCCAGATGGAGAGATGGTAGCCTCAGAGTGAAGACTGAGACATATGTTTTTGTTCTGATTTTGGACATGGCTAACACAGGAATATGTTTTGCTTGAATATGTATGTTTGTAATGGGTTTTGTTTTTCTTGCTTTCTCCATGGGAATGGGGGTGGTGGGTGGGAGAGAAAGAGTTTGGAGAAAATTAAATGTAGAAAAAAATTTTTTTAAAGATAAATTTGGGGTGGCTAGGTGGCACAGTGAATAGAGCACTGGCCCTGGAGTCAGGAGGACCTGAGTTCAAATCTGGCCTCAGATGCTTGATGCATTTACTAGCCATGTGACTTTGGGCAAGTAACTTTACCCAAATTGCCCTCCAAAAAGCAAAAAAAAAAAAAAAAGATAAATTGATATGGATTATGTCAGTTCAGTTTTACTCTGGGATTACTCTTGAGAAATGACTTTACTTGTCTCTCCTGAATTTCTCTCACCTGCTCTATGTGGTTCTTTGTGTCCCTAGGAAAGAATTAGGAAAAACTGAGAGGTAGAAACAGAAATAATAAGCCAGACAACTTTCCAGCTGCTTTTGGGTTAAATCTTTATAATGTGACTATTCTTTTATCTGAAGCAACTTATAAGTTATACATAAATGATTATTATCTTTAGTTGTTTCAGCTAATTAGGCCACAAACTATCACTTGTATAAGGAAGGGAAATATGGTAAAGTACTGTGTGTCCTTGGTCTTGTCACTTAATTATTCTAAGCCTCAGGCTTCCTTTTTTGTAACACTAGAAAGGTAAAATAAATAATTGGGAATCCTGTGATTCTATGAGCAGAAATACCATGGCAATCTCCTCTGATAAATCCTTGTCCTTACAGAAATATTTATTAGAATTTCTCAATCCCTGGTATTATAATGTAATCATTGTATCTTGTATCTTTATTGTAGGTACAACTATTAGATTTCATATCTGGCAGATCATGCACATCGTATAAAAATATAAATCTTTCTGGATCAGAATCTACAACCAGTAGATGCAACTTGGATAATAAAAAGGTATTGGGAAAGTGGGATTAGTAGGATATAATCCCAGAAACCCTTCTATAGAAGTAAGAGGCTGGATTTGGAGTCAGGCAGACTAGAGTTCAGATCCTGCCTGTCTTACTTGATAGCTGTGTGACCCTGGGCAAGACACTCACCCTCCCTAAGGCTTGTTTCCTCATCTGTAAAATGGGAGGGTTGGATTCAAAGACGTCTAAGTTCCCTTCCAGCTCTTAAGTCTTGGATCCAGTGATCCCTTGAATTTGAATGTAAGCTCAAGGACAAGCAGTGCTTCACTTTCATTTTTGTGTCTCTACTATTTACATGTAGTTCATAAGCTGTTCTTTTTGCTTAATAATTAGTGATAAATTGATTATGTTGTATCCAATCTTTATTAAAATGCAGCTCACATGTATGTGTGTCTATGTATTGTGAGTGGGTGAAGGCTGTGGTGGTGGTGAGACTTGAGTGGGTTTTAAAAATGTGTTCAAATGAAGCAATGACCAACATCTTGATTTATTTGCAAGTGTTAACAAATTGGTGGTAGAGAGAATGGTCTGGATCCTCATGTAACAAGTGGATGGTGAGAAAGAAGGGGCTGAGGTGAGGTGGTTGGATGGTGCTCTTACTGGCAGGAAAACATCAAGACTCCAAGATGTAGTTACAGTATTAGTTGAAGCATCCAGATAGTTTTCTTTTACAAGCACTACCTCACACAACCCTCTTATGAAGACTTTATTTCCCTAAAAAATTGGTTTTTTAATTATGATCCTAACAAACACCAAATAAAAAGAGAGTTTCCATATAGAAAGTAGAATAGAAAAAGGCATGAGACTGAATTAGATATGTGGCTATGGACAGATCAAAAACTGATTAGCCTTTTTTGTTGAAGGTGGTTTTAATGTAAGATGAATGATGAGATTCAGAGATCAGAGCTCCAATCATATGACTTAACACGTAAACAATACTTGGATACTTAGAAGAATCTGTGAGCTTATTGATGTCTGTATTCCCTTCAGTGATGAGACACTCTGTCCAGACCTTCTTATCCCATGTAACTCTTGTCTTCCTATAAATCCTCCCCAGGGCATCTATCCAAAGTGCGGGACATCCCATCTGAGTGCAATTCTTCATTAGCAAATGTTGCAGCTCACACCCACCCACCATCTGTTGCATTGTCTTTGCTTTCTTGCTGATCCACTTTGATGCTTTAGAGAAGATGCTTGTTCCATGACCAACAACCACAAAACATCACCAAAGAATATTAACATTAAAAAGACTGGCCTTTATTTCCAGTAGAAGCTTGCATTCATTGAAACTGCTGCTCGGTTTCCCAAAGGCAATCTAGCCTACTTTGTCCTGTTTAATTTTGTCCCCAGCTCATTGTCCATGCATAGTATCTGTCAAAGATAATTAATTATACTGATGGACTAGCTTGATGGTCTGACTGTGAGTCTCATAGACTGGGCAACTAATGAGTCAACCTATGTAACAAATAGACAAGCCATAGAAAATGGAGTGAAATACGTTTTTTTGCCCTAGTTTAGTTCACTCTTTTCCTCTATTAGGTCCAGCAAAAGTATGTTAAAGATCTCACAAAGGGTCTAGATCTCCTTTGGAGGTTTATAGAATTGCAAAAAATATTCTCAACAGTTTTTTTTCCCAGGAATATTGATATTAATGCATTCTTTAGTATACATTTTCATTGCTTATATTATTTCTAAGATGATCTGATTTACAAATTAGCTAGTCATTATTTTGGATCTCTGTTATATTTTAACCTGAGGATAGAACAGCATTCACTCTGTTTATTAGTAAATATACTTTTCCCATGTATTTTGTAAAGGGAAAAGCTATAAAACATGAAGTCTCGTGGTAGAAAATATTCTTAGAAAGTGTCAGAAGCACGCTAAATGTCTGAGGTAGCCTTCGAGTTAGTCTTGACAATAGATACAAAAGATATTTACTATTTCCAGTTTGGTACTTCTAGATGGAGTGGCCCTTTTTTCTTGTGTGTGTGTGTTTCTGTGTGTGTGTGCATGCACATGTGTGTGATTTGTGCTTTAGCTACACATGCTTTAGTTAGGCTAACTTGGTGCTATGGAAATTCTGAAGCAATAAATACAAATGCATAAGGATTCACAATCTCACTTTCCCCCCATAGTTTTGCTAGCTCTGTTCTATTTTCTCCCTTGTGTATTATTCACCAATTGGCACAAAGACTGGTTTTCTTCAATAAGAAATAAGTGGGGAGTGAAGGAATGAAGAAAAAAAAACTTGAATAAGATTGTTCAATATCAAAATAAGTTCTGCAAATACTTTTTGAGATCCATGGAATCAGTCCATTTCACAAAAACAAATAGCAGCATTTTTATTTTGGGTATCTTCAGAAAACCTCCAGCCTTGTGGATTTTTCCAATATATGCCATTTCTTCTGGATCAAAGAACCCTCCTTCTGTGGAATGCTTTTTGAGAGTGCCTCTTCAAAACCACTTGAGAATACTAGAGTGAGGGCACCATAACTGCCATGTTATCTGACCATAATGAGAGGGAGAGAACTCCAACTGTAGACATAAGTCAAAATGATTCTAACTGTGAAGAATCCAAGATATTTTTCCTTCAAGTTTGCCCAGGCCCACAAGTCAGGAGAGAATGTGCCAACCCTAGCAAGCAAGTTGTAAATGTGAGAACTAAAGCCTGGTCTTATACCCAGCAGAGAACTGGTAAATCTGTAATGATTCATCCTTTTATGGGGGTGGGAGCATTGGGATATATTAGATGTAGAAAAAATAGAGAATACAGTTACTGATAACTAAGAACTTTCACCTGCCTTGCTGGCTTTAATTTTTTGTCAGATTGAATACTTCTTCCAGATGTCAGAGGGATGCAAGTAGTTTCAAATGTTTAGTAGATAAGAGATATATGGAGGAAATTAAAAAAATTTATTTAACATTTAGCCTACTGCATTATAATTCTTTACAAGTGTCACCTGCTGTTTAGAAATTCTTTTAAGGGCAGAGTGTAAAAATAGATCAATACCTTGCTTCTTCCTTTAGTATCTCCAAAGCAAATTGGCATCTCCTGGTAGTTTACTACTTAGGTAATATGGATTATCCAACCTTACAATTTCTAGATATGTTTGTAAAGTTGTATAATTTTTGGAAAACCATTAAGGAATTGCATTCCTTTTTAGTGCTTATGGGGAGATGGGGGGGAGGGAAGGGAGGAAGGAAGAAGCATTTATTTAATAACAGCTGTGTGCCAACCACTATGCTAAGTGCCTTATAAATATTACTTCATTTGATTAGTGGACCAATAAGACCACAAGTGTTGAAGGTTTTTTAAAGACTATACAAAAAAAATACAATTTGAGATACAAGACCAGAAAAATTAAAATACCCCAGAATCCAAGCTAAATGTTAGAAAAACTATAACCAATTTATAACCAGAATCATAATCTGAAATTATAAGTAGTCTGCCATTTAGTATTTATTAAGTGCCTTTTATGTGTCTGACACTGCGCCAGGTATGGGAATAGAGAGATAAATGAACCAGAGACTGTCCTCAAGGAGCTTACATTCTGTAAGAGGAGACACATGAAATATTTATGCATATAAATACATACAAAATAAATGATAAGTAATTTAGGAGGGAAACACTAGCATTTGGAGAGTTCAAGTAAGATCGTAGCAAGTTTACTGTGTAGGGGAATGAAATGGTCAGATCTGTAGCTGAGGAAAATCATTTTGGCATTTATGTGGAGAATGGATTGGGGAAAGGAGGAGTTCGAGACTTTAGGGGAGACAGGGAGACTAATTAGAAGGTTATTGTAATAATCTAGGCAAGAGGAGATAAGGGCCTGAACAAAGGAGTATGGCCTTATGGGTGGAAAAAAGGGGATGTATGTGAGAAGTGTTGTGTCTGTAGAATTGATAAGGTTTGTCATCAGATTGACCCCTGATGGGGCCAGTGAGTATGTTGTTGTTGTTCATCCTTCCTTCTTGAAGAGGACCAGTGACATCAAGAGGGCAATGTCTTGACTTGCAAGTTGATTGGATTTAAGTGAGGCAGAGCTGTGCAAAATCACCAGCCTCACTCTCTCCTACAGTCATCAGAATTCAATGGCAAGACATAAGTCAAGATGACTGGCCATGGCTCCAGATGCATTGGGAGACCTTGACCTTTTTAAGCTAAGGTCTTTCCCAGCTCTCAGTTTGTCTGAGACAACGCCCATTCAGTAGATAAAAGAACTGAGGCAAAAGATGGTCTCGTTTGCCTTCACAAAAGAAGACTAGTGAGGATAGAGAGTTGAGGACAGTACCAAGGTTACAAAATGATTAAAAGTATGGTGATGCCATCACCAGTAATAAAATAGTTCGAAAGTAGTGTGGGTTTAGGGGGAAAAGATAATGAATTCTGTTTTGGAGATGTTGAATTTAAGATAATTATAGGACATTTAGTTTAAATGTCCAATAGTCAATTAGTGATCAGGGTTGGAAATCTGGGAGAGACCAGGGCTGTTTATATGGATCTGAGAATCATCTGTATAGTGATGATATTTGAACCTATAGTAGCTTATGAGACCACCCAGTCGGGGAGGAGAGAGACAGAGGCAGAGAGAGACGGGGACAGAGCCTTAGGGGACACCCACAATTAGGGGATATGATATATGGGATGATTCACCAAAGGAGACTGAGAAGGAGCAGTCAGGGGGAAGAGCAGCAGAGAGAGCATGAAGGGGAGATACAAAAACCTAGAGGGGAGGGAGTGCATAGGAAGAGAGGATGGGACAGTCAGCAGTGTCAGGCACTATAGAGAGGACAAGAAGGATGAGGATCAAGAACATCAGGAATATTAAAAGCCTCAAAACAAACATGAAGATGTTCATTCAAATATTTATTGAGCCCCTATTACAAACAATACACTGTGTGAAGGATTAAAATAAGCACGCATCTTACTGGAACCTTATCTTTGCTCAACTGTACATCTGGCTCTTGGCTGACTGGAAGTGTAGGGGTAAGTACAGACCTTGGGCAGTTTTTGGGAGTCAGGAGTAAAACCGTAGGAGGAACTAGGTCCTCAGTAGTGAGTGGGCAACCTGCCTGGGAATTTGTTCCCTCCCACCTCAGCCTTCATAGAAGATCTTCAAAGGATACCAACTAATGACCATTCATGGATGAAGATTCCTCAGGGATGTCCTCTTCACTTATCTGGGTTCAGCTCAGCATCAGTTTTTACCAAGTAGAGAATGTATTAGAAAATAGGGCATTCCCTATGACCCCAGCCCCTCTTCCTTTCAATTCTTTTCTTGGGTTACCAGGAAGAATTTCAGGTTTTCTGGGTATCATGTTTAACCATGGTGCCTTTTTTCCCCCCACTGGCTACCAGTGTGGGATGTATTCTGAGGTTCAAATACACCAATTGTGAAACATTGCCCACAGTGGTGATATTTTCTATATGTTTTTAGGATAAACTCTAGAATTTCAGAACTCATTGGGTCTTTAAAAATCTTCCTGCACACAGGAAGTCTTTGGGTTGGATTTTAGAGAATGGTTGGGAAGTTAACAGATTATTTGGAAACTTCATTGCTGCTACTTCCCGAGTAGTTCTTTGGGGGTTCCATTTTCTTCAGTGTGTGAAATTGTAACCCTCCAAATAATCATCTGATGTTTTATTGAACAGGTACAGTCAATAGCAAGGAAGATTATCTGTTCATATTTAAGCCTGTTGGTGAATTCAAAGAATGATTTAGCCTTGGCTCATATCATTAACATTCCTGACAGAGGACTTGGAAGAGAAGCCTTCACAGATCTCAAACATGCTGCTAGAGAAAAGCAAATGTCTGTCTTCTTGGTATGGAAATCTGAATTTTCAAAGTACTTCCGATATTTTATCATTGGGCTTAAAACTTTCCTATAATGTTGTTATAAAGAAGTTGTTTTTATTTCAAAGTACCTTATGGTTAGATTTCTTGAGATTCAGAAGAAATCTCATCTATATCACTAATTTAGATTCTAATAATTTTCTTTACATCTATGTACATGGGCTCCCTCACATAATTCTTTGACTGTTTTCCAAAGGAACTCTTTCAAGACTTTTTCTTTGCTTTCTTTATACAAAAGTTCATATTTGAGTAACTTTCAGCAAAGGTACTTCCATGGATCTCATTTTCTTAATTTGTAAAATGAAAGAGTTATACTAAATGGCCTCTGAGGACCTTTTGAACTCAGGATTTCTTATTCCATTATCTCCAGCCCAAACAATTTCCCCTTACTCTTGGGCATAAGTATATGAACATACGATCATAGTTTCATGGAATTTTAGAACTAGAAAGAAATTTATTCTAACCTCAATGGAAATAGAATATAGCTCCTGCCTCCAAGGAGCTTACATTCTGAAGACCAGAGCTGAAGGCCCTTTCTTCCCCCACTCTTGGAATATAACAAAAAACCCAAGAGGTATCCAATATTTCCACCTGCTCTGGTCCACTTTGACAAGAAGATATAACCTTTCCAATGTCTTACTCACAAGATTCGTTGGCTGAGAGGCAGAGATCCTGGCCTAAATAAATCAAACCCAGTAAGATGTTTGGACCTCTCTAACTTTAGACAAGATAACCCCCACTCAGAGAGGGGCAGTTGGGAAAGCTTAGAGTGAGCAATGAAAATGTGGCATTTACTTACTGGTAAGCCTCCTAATTTAGCACAATCCTCATATCTCAGCCTTTGCCCTGGCCATCCCCTCTACTCTATTCACTTCATCCTGGCTCTTTGAACATTTCTTTGTCAAACCATCTCTTTGCCATCTAATGTTGGTTCTCCTCTTTACCCTGTTTTAACTTGGTATTGCAGATAAAAATCTTTGGACCAAGATATTGATATCACATCTTAATATTGCTAAATAACTTCTTTTAACTTACAGGTTGCCACCTCATTCATTAGGATGATAGAGCTTGGAGGGAAAGGCTATGCACCTTCACCATCTGATCCTCTCAGGACACATGGAAAGGGGTTGAATAATTTTATTATTTTCATGGACAAACTGGAAGAAATTCTGGGAGAAATACCAAATCCAAGGTAATAGCTCATGTGATATTCATATAGTCAGTTTAAATTTTAATTCATTAACTTTCTTGTTAAAATTAACTTACTTTGTAAAAAGTATTAGAATTATTAAGTCAAGCTGAACCAGTGAATAGTGAATAGGCAGATGATGTTGTTGTTCAGTTGTGCCTGACTCTTTGTGATCCTATTTGGGGTTTCTTGGCAGAGACATTGGAGTGGTTTGCCATTTCCTTCTCCAGCTCATTTGACAGATGAGGAAGCTGAGGGAAACAGGCTTAAGTGACTTGCCAAGGGTCACACAGCTAGGAAGTGTCTGAGGCCAGTTTTGAACTCATGAAGGTGAGTCTCCCTGACTCCAGGCCCAGCACCTATCTGTTGCACTGCTTAGCTGCCCCCAAATAAGCAAATATTCGGCTTTTATGTAATTGACAAAACTAGAACCATATGGTTTTTGAGTTTTCAAGTTTTTGTCTAGCTTTGATGTCAAGATTTTTGCCAAAGGTGAAAATACTATTTTAATTAGCTCTCTCAAATAAGTTTGTTTACCACAAGTCTTTGGAAGAATTTCTAAAATTATGGAATTCTACGTGTGTAAGGCCTGCGTTCAAGTTTTGTCTCCTCCACTGGCTAGCTGGGGGAGATAGAATGATTCGATTCTACAAACATTAAGCATATATTTTGTGTCAGGCACTGTGACCACTTGGGGAAAGCAACAAGTACATGGATAAATAAACACAAAGTTATGAGACTGAAGATTCAAAGTAACAAAAAAGAGCTCAGTACTGACCTTGTGTGAAATTCTGAAATGAATTGTTCTTTCTTTGCCAAGGAATTGAATGATCCTTGGGCTGAAAAGTACTGAGCAAATCTAGTTTATGAAGAATGGATGGCCAAGACAAGTAAGAAGATAATAAAGGCCACCCAATTGTCCTTAAGAGTTCACAGTGCTACCTAAGCTCAGCGCCCTCCCAGGGCTGGGAGATGAGACTGCTCAGCCTTTTAAAAATTATTTCTTATTTTTTGCTTTTTAGAGGGCAATTGGGGTTAAGTGACTTGCCCAAGGTCACATGGCTAGTAAGTGTGTCAAGTGTCTGAGTCCAGATTTGAACTCAGGTCCTCCTGACTCCAGGGCCGGTGCTCTATTCACTGCGCCACCTAGTCGCCCCAGCCTTTTTTTTTTTAAACGTTATTTATTTATTTTTAGTTTTCAACATTCATTTCCACAAGATTTTGAGTTACAATTTTTTCTCCCTGTCTTTCCCCTACCCCCTGCCCCAAAATAGCAAGCCTACTGAAAACCCCTTCCTCCAATCTGTTCTCTCTTATATCTTCCCTCATCACCCCCCAAATTTTCTAGTAGGGCAAAATGGATTTCTATACTCCAGTGCCTGTATATCTTATTTCCCAGTTACATATTAAAAAAAAACCACATTTTTTTTAAACATTTGTTTTTAAAATTTTGAGTTCCAGATTTTTCCCCTTCTTCCCTCCTCACCAACCTCCACTGGGAAGATAAGCAATTCAATATAGTATAATACATGTATACTTACCCAAATCATTTCCATAGCAATTATATTGTGAAAGACTAACTATATTTCCTTCCATCTTATCCTGCCACCCACTTATTCAATTTTCTCCTTTGACCCAATCCTTTTTCAAAAATGTTTGTTTCTGACTACCCTCTCCCCCAATCTACCCTCTCTTCTATCATATCGTCCCCTCTCATCCCCTTCCTCCCTACTCTCCTGTAGGGTCAGATACCATATTGTGTATGTGTTATTTCCTCTTTTTTTTTTTTTTTTTAAAGCAATTGGGGTTAAGTAACTTGCGCAAGGTTACATGGCCAGGTATTTTGTGTGGGTGTTAAGTATCTGAGGCCGGAACTGATCCTGGGTCTTCCCAACTCAGGGGCCAGTGCTCTTACTCACTGTGCCACTTAGTCACCCCTGTTATTCTCTCCTTAAGCCAAAGTCAATGAGAATAAAGTTGTCCCATTCCCTTTCACCTTCCTGCTCTTCCTCTCCATTGTAACAGTTTTCTCTTGCTTCTTTTATATGAGATAATTTACCCTAATCTATCTCTACCTTTCTCCTTCTTCCAATTAATTCCTTTCTCACCTCTTACTTTAATTTTTTAGATATCATCCTTTCATATTCAACTCATCCTGTGCCCTCTGTCTATGTATACATGAATATATGTATGCCCACACTCACATATATATTTATATACACATACACCCTCCTATACATTCATATATATGTATGTATACCTATATATACATATGTATTTCCTTCAACTATCTTCATACTGAGAAAAGTCTTATGAGTTACAATGATCATTTTTCCATGTAGGAATGTAAATAGTTCAACTTTAATAAGTTCCTTATGATTTCTTTTTCCTGTTTAACTTCTCATGCTTCTTGTATTTGAAAGTCACATTTTCTGTTCAGCTCTGATTTTTTTCATCAAGAATGCTTGAAAGTCCTCTATTTCATTGAATGACCATATTTTCCCCTGGAGCATTATACTGAGTTTTGCTGTGTGGGTGATTCTTGGTTTTAGTCCTAGCTCCTTTGACCTCCAGAATATTATATTCCAAGCCTTTTGATTCATTAATGTAGAAGCTGCTAGGTCTTGTGTTATCCTGATTGTGTTTCCACAATACTCAAATTATTTCTTCCTTACTGCTTGCAATATTTTCTCCTTGACCTGGGAAACCTGGAATTTGGCTATAATATCCCTAGAAGTTTTCTTTTTGGGATTTTTTCAAGAGGTGATCAGTGAATTTTCTCAATTTCTATTTTGCCCTCTGGTTCTAGAATATCAGGGCAATTTTGTTTGATAGTTTCTTGAAAGATGGTGTCTAAGCTCTTTTTTTGATCATGATTTTCAGGTAGTCCAGTAATTTTAAAATTATCTCTACTGGATCTATTTTCCAGGTCAGTGGTTTTTTTTTTCTTTTTTTTCAAAGGCTTTATTAACTTCTGATTTACATCATTCATTTCTGCCAGATATTGAATTACAAATTTTCTCCCCATTTTTCTCCTACCCACTGTCCCAAAATAACAGTCCTACAGGATATCCCCTTCTCCAATCTGCTCTCTCCCATATTTTCTCCTATGCCCCAGTGCCTGTATATCTTATTTCCCAATTACATGTAAAATAGTATTAATAATAGTATATATATATATATATGTATATGTATATATTTGAATATTTGATTTTAAAACTTTGAATTCCAAATTCATTCCCTTCCTCCCTTGTCACCCACCCTTACTGGGAAGATAAGCAGTTCAGTATAGGTTGTACATGTGTGGCTAATGCAAAACAATAACATAGTAGATATATTGTAAAAGACTAACTATAGTTCCCTCCCTCCTATCCCACCTCCCACTTGTTCTATTCTCTATTTTGATCCCTTCCCTTTTCAAAAGTGGTTGCTTCCAACTTTCCTCCCCCCCAGCCTGCCCTCCCTTCCATCATCCCCCCTCTCATCCCCTTCACCTCCTACTCTCCTGGAGGGTGAGATACCCTATTTAGTGTGTATTTCATTCCCTCCTCAAGCCAAATTCAATGGGAATAAGGTTGACCCATTCCCTTTTGCCTTCCTATTCTTCCCCTCCATTGTAACCATTTTGCCTTGCCTCTTCTATATGAGATAGTTTACCCCATTCTGTCTTTCCCCATCTCCTCTCATTATATTCCTCTCTCACCTCTTAATTTCACCTTTTAAATATCATCCTTTCCTGTTAAATTTGTCCTGTGCCCTCTATCTATGTATACCTGTAAACATATATACACACATTCACATATGTATTCATATGCCCATATACCCTCATATATAGACATATATATATATATTTCTATTCCCTTCAACTATTGAAAAAAGTTTCATAAGTTACAATTATTGTTTTTCCATGTAAGAATAGTTCAACTTTGATAAGTTCCTTATGATTTCTTTTCCCTGTTTACCTTCTCATGCTTCTCTTGCTTCTTGTATTTGACATTCAGACTTGTATTCAACTCTGTTTTTTTCAGCAAGAATGCTTGAAAGTCCTTTATTCCACTGAATTACCATATTTTCCCCTGAAATATGATACTCAGTTTTGCTGGGTAGGTGACTCTTGGTTGTAATCCCAGCTCCTTTGACCTCCAGAATATCATATTCCAAGCCCTTCAATCCCTCAGTGTAGAAGCTGCCAGATGCTGGGTTATCCTGATTATGTTTCCACAAGATTCAAATTGTTTCTTCCTGGCTGCTTGTAATATTCTCTCCTTAATCTGGGAATTCTGGAACCTGGCTATAATATTCCTAGGAGTTTTCTTTTTTGGGATCTTTTTCAGGAGGTGATGGGTGGATTCTTTCAATCTCTATTTTGCCCTCCGGTTCTAAAACATCAGGGCAGTTTTCTTTGAAAACTTCCTGGAGGATAATTTCTAGGTTCTTACTTTGATCATGTCTTTCAGGTAGTCCAATAATTTTAAATTTCTCTCTCCTGGATCTATTTTCCTGGTCAGTGGTTTTTCCCATGAGATATTTCACATTGCCTTCTATTCTTTCATTTGTTTGGATCTGTTTAACAGCATCTTGATTTCTCATAAAGTCATTAGCTTCCATTTGCTCCAATCTAATTCTGAAGCAATGATTCTCCTCAGTGAGCTTTTGAGATTCTTTTTCCATCTGGCAAATTTGACTTTTTAAGGCATTCTTCTCCTCATTTCCTTTTTGAGCCTCTTTTGCCATTTGAGTTAGTCTATTTTTTAAGGTGTGATTTTCCTCAGTCAGGCTGTTGACTCTCATTTCGTAATTTTCTTGCATTGTTTTCATTTCTCTTTCCAATTTTTCCTCCACTTCTCTTAACTGCTTCTTAAGGTCTTTTATAGCCTGTAACCAGCTTGTATTTTCCTTTGAAGCTTTTGGTGCAGGAGTTCTGACTTCACTGTCTTCCTCCTGTTCCATGCTTTGCTCCTTTTTGTCCCCAAAATAGGAGTGTAATGTTGGAAACTTCTGTCTGCTTTGTTTCATTTGCTTGGTCATGTCACCCCTCAGTCACTTGATCCCTGGGCTTTTTGCCACAGTAGGACTCTGCCACCAGACAGGGGAGCTTTCGTCCCAAACACTGGGGTTTTCTCAGCTGCCAGAGGTATTAGATGGGTGCCCTCTCTGAGGTCTCCACACACTCTGGCAAGCTGGACACACACCCTAGGACCTTCACCCTAGACTGCAATCCAGATCCAAGCAGGTTAAATCAAGAGTGATTATCCCTCAGACTGGTTCTTGGTCCCCCTATACTCTGCAGGCCAGGAGCTGAAGCTGCCACATAGAGCTGGCTGACTTTGCCGGTGTCTCACGCTGGGGGCAAAAACCACGCACTCCCACTTACTGGGTCCCAATGTCCAGACTGTGCTGACCTCTCACTTTGTCCTTTGCATCTGTGTGTTGATAAATCTGGAAATGGCCACAGCTGCTGCTGATCTGGAGTCCCTCAGGCTGGTGGCTGGTCAGACCCACCTTGGGGCTAAAGTCTCGGTGTGGGGCTGGGCTCAGCTCCCAGAGCGCTGTGGCTGGCTGATTCCTGCCATCCTGCCAGGGTGTCCTCAGCGGGAGGTTAGCTTCTCTGTGTCATTTTGCGGGTTCTGCAGCTCCAAAGTTTGTTCAGAGTCCCCTTTTTACATGGATTGGGGAAGGTGGAAGCCGGAGCAGAGGAGAGGTCCTGCTTCTACTCCGCCATCTTGACTCCACCCCCTCAGTGGTTTTTCTAATGAGATATTTGCCTTCTATTTTTTCATTTGTTTGAATCTGTTTTATAGTATCTTGATTTCTCATAAAGTCATTAGCTTCCAATTGCTCCAATCTAATTTTGAAGGAGTTATTCTCTTCAAGTGAGTTTTTGAAATTCCTTTTCCATGTGGCAAATTTGACTTTTTAAGGCATTCTTCTCCTCTGGCTTTTTGGGCCTCTTTTGCCATTTGAGTTAGTCTATTTTTTAAGGTGTTATTTTCTTCAGTGTATTTTTGGGTCTCCTTTAGCAGGCTGTTGACTTGCTTTTCATGATTTTCTTGCATCATTCTCATTTCTTTTCCCAATTTTTCCTCCACTTCTCTTACTTGATTTTCAAATTCCTCCTTGAGCTTCTTCATGGCCTGTAACCAATTCATATTTTTCTTGGAGGCTTTTGATACAGGAGTTCTGACTTTTCTGTCTTCCCCCACTCCATGACTTGATACTTTTTGTCCCCCCAAAAGGATTGTATGGTCTGTTTGTGTTTCTTCTTCTTGCTCGTATTGCCAGCCAATACTTGACTTTTGATCTCTTTGCCACAGTAGAACTCTGATTCCACAATGGAGAGAGCTTAGTCCCAAATTGCTGGGGTTTTTGCAGCTGCCAGAGGTATTAGGAGGCAGCCCTCTGGCCACACACCCAGGACCACCACCTAAGACTGTGATCCAGATCCAAGCAGGTTAAAGCAAGAGTGATTACCCTCTGAATGGTCTCTTGTGCCCCTACAATCTGCAGGCCAGGAGCTCCTGAGGCAGCCATGCAAAGGATGCATATTTACCCATGAAGGTTGATGGAGAGAACATTCTTTTGGGCATGTCCTCTGAGGCCCCCTCCAACAAAGACCCAAGAGGAACCCATCAAGAATCCTGTCAGAGATATTACTAGCAGGATCCATTTGCCAATGGATACTGATACTTCTTGAGGTGCTGTCAAAAGAAAAATGGGCTGGTTGTTAGGAAACCATGGTTCTAACCTTTGCTACCTTTTCTAAGCTGGTCAAACCCTTCTCTTCTCCCTGGGTGGATGCCCTTCCAGGCTACATTTGGAAAGCCTTGAGAGGGAGTTTTGGACCCTGATATATTCATACCTAAGAAGTTATTTTGAAAGTTATCCTGCATTTAAGATTACTACTTACATATAAGGTTTTGTGTTTATAAAAATACCTTAGTAATATTTACAACTGCTTATTTAATTTGACAGTTTGGGGAAAACACATTTTTTTCTCACAATTATTTATAGTTTCTAAATGCTTCTATATACTAGAATTTGATCTCAGTATTTTGAGGGGAAAATAAGAAAAAAATGTATTTTGGTATCTGGCTTTCATGGAGCTTCATAGAACATGTACAAATATGGTTATTTCTCTCTCAGTTAACTGTAGTCATACACCTAGAGGCTCATCTCTTTCCCAAGCCTGGGCATGTGATTTTGTTGCAGAGCATCAGATTAATAGATATTTAGTTATTTACATAAGATTATATAGTATGCTAATACAGCTAAAGTAGATTTTTTAAGTGCCTATTTTTCTGGGAATAAATATTTTTTATTTCCTCTCTTTTGTGATTCAGAAGTTCATAGGGCCAGAAGGAAACAAGTTCCAACTTTCTTTTTTTCATTTTTTTTTCATTGTTGTGAGTCACCAATGTGATATGATAGTCAAGAGGCCAATGTGCTGTTGGCTGGCATTCAGAGAGGCAGTGCTCCTGGGCCTCAGAAGGGGCTGCTACTTTTTGCTGTTCTTAGCCTTGTTCAGACCTCATCTAGAAGATAGGACTCCATTAGTTTGCTGCCATTAAGAAGGCCCTAGATTGGCTAGAGAGTTTCCAGGGAGGGCAGCCAAGATGATGAAGGACCTTGAGTCTACATTGTCTGAGGACTGATTTTGAAAGAAGGAGGGATGTGTACCTTAAAGAGGAGACAGTAGGAAATGAGAGTGGTCTTCAGGTATTTAAAGGGTTGTCATGGGGAAGAAGTAGTAAACTTATTCCACTTGGCTGCTGGGGCTGAACTGGGCAAGTGAAAAGGGCTGAAGCTGCAGAGGAAAGTTTAGGCTTGATGCCAGGAAGAACTTCCTAACAAAGCTGTGCCATAGGGTCTTGCAAGATGGTGGCTTCTTCTTCACTGGAAGTCTTGAGGAGAGGCTGTCTGAATACTCATTAACTGTGTTGTGGAGGAATTCTTTGGCCAGTAGAGATTAGACCAGATAATCACCTAAGTACCCCCCAATCAAAAAATTCTGGGATTCTTTGACTCTTCCAACAACAAAACTCTTAAATTTGTTTTTCACTCCTTTTTGTTCTGCCTGTCTTTTGGAGTAATCAGAACAAATATATTACTGATTTCAATGCCTACCCTTGTCTTGAGGACATCAAAGGATAGAAACAAGTCTACCAAAAAAAGAAAAGGCCAAAAGTCAGCACGGGAAAACTCACAAACCAAGAAGATGGCAAATCTTTTCTGTATAATTTAAGGAGAAACTCTTGTCTGTGGGTCATTCTCTGATATTTCAGATCATGTTCTTAAGTGTTATTTTGTGGAGAAAAGTACTGGATGATGGCACATGAGTACCTGGTCTTAACTGCTGTATTCAACAAAGAATATTCCCCCTTAACATTTTCTTTCTTTTGCCTTTTTTTTTTTTGTTGGGGGGTGGGGTGGTGGAATGGGAGGAAGAGCAGCATTGGAAAACCCCTCAAAAGAACTGGGAATTAGGGAGGAATCAGCAAAACATTCTTCCTGAATTTTTATGTTGTAATTTTTCCATAGGCCTTGACATCTGTAATTGGGCCGCATCTTCACATATTTCCAGTAGGTGCCACCATCTGACATGTGCTGTATTTTCACCAGAAAATTCCTTCAGTCAGAGACTTCAGATTACCTAAAATAATTAAATTTCCCTATTGTCTGCAAGGTTTTAAATTCTCTATTTCAGGTGTTCACCTGAAAGTGATAGTTCTATTATCTCTCTTTAGAGTGTATGTATATATATTTATGAGTTTATATATGTGTGTGTGTGTATACATATATATGTATATTTATATATGTATTCATTCTAATAATTTCAAGTATTATTACCATGGCTTTTTTTTTTTTTGCTTTTTGGAGGGCAATTGGGGTTAAGTGACTTGCCCAAGGTCACATGGCTAGTAAGTGGTAAGTGTCTGAGGCCAGATTTGAACTAAGGTCCTCCTGACTCCAGGTCCAGTGCTCTATTCACTGTGCCACCTAGCCACCCCACCAAGGCTTTTTTTATAAGTATGATTTAAAAATTCATCATTCACCACTTTTCATTATATAAAGTTCAATCTTTCCCTAAAAGGAAAAATAAAATTCTCTCTCTTCTTTTCTCTCTCCTTCCCTCCCTTCTCTCTCTCTCTGTATGTATGTATATATACACACATGCATATACATACATACACATTCAACATTTACATACACACACACAACATACTAAGGGCAGGTAGGTGGTGCAGTGGATAGAATGCCAGACCTGAAGTCTAGAAGACTTATCTTCATCAGTTCAAATCTGGTTTCAGACATTTATTAGCTATGTAACTCTGAGCAAGTCTCTTCATCCTATTTGCCTCAGTTTCCTCATCTGTAAAATGAGCTGGCAAAGGAAATGATAGTATCTTTGCCAAGAAATCCCCAAATGGGGTCACGAAAAGTCAGACACGACTGAAACAACTAAACAACACAAATATATAAAATATAGCATTTTTCTATGTGTATGTACGTATGTGTGTATATATAAAATTGGTTATGTAGCAAGAGTAAGGGATAACCAATGGACAACCCACATGCTCCATTGGTCTGGGTGAAGGAAAGCCTCAGCATGTGCTGTGGACCCCTTGTGGAGGAGTTTGAATGGGAAGAGAGTCCGACCAGAATGAGTAGGTTTGATATCAGTCATATCCCAAGTCCGTGGCCTAGTGGACCGAGCATTGAATGTGGAGTCACAGGACCTGGATTCATATCCTGGCTCTGTTGTTTACTACCTATGTGACCTCAGGCAGGTCCTTTTCCTCTCTGGGCCTCAGTCTGTCAGATGAGGGGGCTGGCCTCTATTGCTTCTGAGATCTGTTCCAGCTCTATGATTTATCAAAGTGTCAAGGTGTACATTGAAAAATCATACTGATTATGGGGACTCAGGTTTTATTGAAACCAGATTTTGGAAGAGGATGTAGGGGGTATCGTGGCTTATATTTGCACCAATACACATTTTCTTATGGAATAAAAGAAATATCTGTCTAATCCTTGAAGAGGTCAGGAGAAAAATAGATACTTTATCTTTTCAGAATGGATGAAATTAATTGTGTTTCCCCCCCAAATCCTCCTCTGTTGAGCAACTCCTTTTTGTGGTCTTTAGCATTTGTATTCTGACAGAATCTCAGGAGTTGGGCTGTGATTCAGGCTTTCTTCCATCCAGCCCCACTCCCCTAAGATGGAGCTGTCAGTGAGCCACAAGGAGCCAATGAAATCCAGTGTGGTGTAGATGACAGAACCCGGAGGAGTCACAGGGTCTTAGTTCTTGTCCAGATCTGGACAGATCTTGTCATCTTGCTGGGCCTCAGTTTCTTCATGTGTAAAACAAGGGACAGCTAGGTGGCCTAGTGGATAGAGTGCTGGGCCTAGAGTCAGGAAAATTTGAATTCAAATCTGACCTTATTAGGTGGGACCCTGGGAAAATCATTAATACCTCTCCTCCCTCTCTTCCTCCCCCTCCCCCAGCTGTAGTGATATCAAATGAAGTCATATTTGTATAGTGCTTAGCCAGTGCCGAGCACACAGTAGGTGTTTAATAAATGCTTATTTCCTTTCCCTCCCCCTTTTACATACAGCTGGCCAGGGTGAAACTTACAAAACACTCTGTCCCCCTTCACATGCCCTTCTCCCCAAGTCTTACATTGGGGGATGTAACATAAGATAACATAGCTGTTAAACTTTGCCTGTATAGTCCATAGAAACCTGTGGCCTCGAGGCCACATGTGGCTTTCTAGGTTCTCCGGTGCAGCCTGTTTACTGAGCCCATTTTACAGAACAGATCCTTTTGTGAAAGGGACTTGTTCTGGATTCAGTCAAAGGACCAGACTTGAGGACCTAGAGGGCCACATGTGGCCTCGAGGCCACAGTTTCCCCACCCCTATATCTAGTTTGTGGGGCCAAGGTTTAAAATGGAAATTGTCTGAGATGTTTTTGAGGAGATTCATGAATTGAATGGGGAGGGATTTAGACAAGATAACCTCTCAGGTCACTTTCAACTCTAGGATTCTATGGTTTAGTGACATCCAAATGGATGTTTGCCTGAACCCATACTGCCCGAACCAACAAAGATGGATCCCAGCTCTCCTTCTTGTGGCTGTTTGCCAGAGGTCAGAATGGGGTCAAGAGCCACTGTCTTACAGTTTGTCCCCAGTACAGTGGAGTTAAAGAGTTCTATTAGTCATAAAATTCAGCTTGTTTCCTGTAGAGGAAATGAGAAAAAGGGAAAAGTCCCCAAAGCTGATTGCCATAATGTAATGAATTTTTCCTGTTCTTGGAATAGGCATAGAGGCTGCTTCATATTTTATCAAGCTTTTGAATATACCTTCTTTTAAAAATCTTTTTCCAGTGAGGGTTTATTCCCAGAAAGGGTAAATATTGTATAACCCACTGGGTATTATATTCTATTAAGTCTTCATTTCAGCTGTATCTCAGTTCTTGAATATCCTTAAGTAAATAAATCAGTGCATAAGAACTCACATAAAGGAATTTATAAAGAAACCAGCCAAAGAAACCAACATTATGTAAAGAGTGACATTATTAGTCATTAATTATGGTGTGGGTTTTTTTTTCTTGATACAATCCAGGGAGAGTTAATGAAGGCAGAAATACACTTGAAAAAATCATTGTGCTTAGAAAGATGGTTTTTGGAAACTGCACAGAATTATAAAAACATTTAAAGTGATGTATTTGAAAACAGATCATTTGATTTCAGTAATTCAGATGTGGAAAGTAAGTGTTAACAATACCCAAACATCTACTGTATTTTATAGGTGAACAAAGAGGTCTACAGGGCCATTGTGAAACTGGCAATTAGTCAATCAACAAGCATGTATTAAGGGCCTACTATGTTCCAGGTGTGTTGTGCTAGGTGCCTGAGTTGTTATTCAGTTATTTTCAGTCATGTCTGTCTCTTTGTGTCCCCATTTGGGGTTTTCTTGCCCAAGAGACTGGAGTGGTCTGCCATTTCCAGCTTTAACTCCTGCTTGTGAGGTAAACAGGGTTAAATGACTTGTCCAGGGTCACACAGCGAGGAAATGTCTGAGGCCAAATTTGAACTCATGAGCAAGAGTTTTACTGACTCCAGGCCCGAGAACACTCTATCCACTGTATCACCTAGCTGCTGGAGTTCGTGAGACAAAAATGAAAGCCCTTGCCATTAGAGCTGCCGTTCTGCTGGAGGAAACAATTTGCATAAATCCTTACAAAATAAATACAGAGTAAAGACAGTGTAGACTAGCTGATGACTTTTTGAAATGGAAAACATGTTCTACTTTGGCTTTAAAGAACCAGGGTGTTTCTGTACTTAGAACTCTAAAATGAGCCACTGTAGTAATAGTTGCTAAGTTATGACAGTGTTTCATTAATCAGTCAAAGACAAAAGAAAGAGATTTTGTGTATTAGTGGCTTGGTGAACTAGAATGCTTAGAGATGTGATTATGGTCTAGGGCAGACGTCTTGGCCACATGACCTGTGGGACTGGTGTGGCCCTGAATAAGGGCCAGATCAAACTGTAATTGGGAAATGTTTAACAAAAATAAATAAAAGTAAAATAAAACAGAGATAATGTTGATAGGTAGTTTTTCTAAGGCAATGTGCAGCCTGCAGGGATTCTTATGTATGGTTTAGAGGCTCCCTTTTCTATTGGAGTCTGATACCACAGGTCTACTAGATTACACCTCAGTTTCATTCCAGCTTTCCCTCCATACCTGCCCTTCAAATAAGAAGTAGGCCATTTCCTCTGAACATCAACTGGCCATTATCTCCTTTTTCAACCCTGTCTCACATGAAGAGGTAGACTTTCTTCTGTCCAAGGCAAACCCCTACACACACACACACACACACAGATATACACAAAGACACAGACACACACATGTCCCATCTTCTGTAGATTCCCCTCTGATCCCTACTCTCTCACATTCTGTCTACTGGCTGCTTTCCTACAATCTACAAATATGTCCATTCCTCCCCTAGCCTTAAAAAAAATCCTCATCTAATTCATCCATCGTCCCTGGTGTTTACCCTCTACTTTTTGTGCCTTTTGTGCCTAGACTCCTTGCGAAGGCTCTCTAGAACTGGTTCTTCCTCTTCCTGTCATCTCACTCTTCTCATCTCTCTACAATCTGGCTTCTCATTTCATCATTTGTTGAAATTGTTCTCTCCTAAGTTAGCAGTGATTTTTTAATTGTCAAATCAAACAGCCTTTTCTCATTCTTCTTGAATTCTCTGCAGCCTTTGACTGTTGATTATATCTCATTAAGACCCTCTGTCTCTGGGACCTTTTTGATTGGAGGATAGAAGCTACCCTCTCTATTTTAGTTCCTTTTGTATGTTGTATTCTTCCATTAGACTGTAAGCACATTGAGTGCAGGGACTGTCTTTGTTTTTCATATTTGTATCCCTTGTGCTTTGCAGTGACTATCACATAGCAAACACATGTTTATTGACTGACTTGCTGACCACCATCTTCTTGATGCTCTTGATTTTTCTAACACTAATCTCTTCTGGTTCTCTTCCTACTTGTCTGATTGATCCTCAGACTTGCTGAATCTTCATCCAGGTCATGCCCACTAATTGTGTCAATACCCAGTACAATGCTGAACTTTGTCAAAAACTTCTACATCTACCGAAATAATGTGGCTTTTTTTGCCATTTATTTTATTTTTTTCCAATTACATGTAGGTTTCTGTAATTTTTGTTTTTTATATAATTAGCATGTTTATTATTTTCATAATTCTGAGTCATCTTTGCATCTCTGGTATGAATCCACCTTGGTCAAAGTAAGAAAATTTATAGATGTATTACTATAATAAGATTTTACTTAATTTTTTGCATCAATTTTCATGAGCAAAATTGATCTGTAGAGCTCTTTCTCTGCTTTGTCTCTCTTGAGTTTGCATATTAGAATCTTTAGCATTTTTATAATCGCTTGAATGAAGATTCAGCTATTTTGCTTCTCAAATTTGTGGATGAAATGAAATTAAGACAGGTATTCAGTACATAAAATGACAATAAATTTACTGTCCAGAAATATTTCAACAGGCTTGAACAGAAAGCTAAAGTTATAAGATAATGTTTATGGAAGTAAATGTAAAGCTGTGCAGTTGGGTTCAAAAAATCAATTGCACCAAGTATAATGTATTAGGCAGAAGGGGGGAATGTTGTTAGACATAGCAGCTTGACTGACTATATTGTTTACATTCCAAACAAGTGTTTTGGCATCAGGAAGACATTCTCTTCTTGTTTTAATGCTAGTACTCTCAGTTCCTTCAAGCAATCCTCACAAAATCTGGTTTCTAGATTCCTCATTGTCCTAGTCATTTTCTTTTATTTTTTTTAATAGTAATTTTCCCCCAATCACATATTAAGATAATTTTTAGCATTCATTTTTACAAGATTTTGAGTTCCAAATTTTTTCTCACTCCCCTCTTCCTAAAATGGAAGGCAATTTGATATAGGTTATACATGTTCTATCGTGTAAAACATATTTCCATATTAGTCATATTTGTGAAAATAGAAACAGATCAAAAGGGGAAGAAATATTTAAAAGAATAAAGTAAGTGAAAAAAGTATGCTTCAATCTACATTCAAAGTCCCTCAATTCTTTATCTGGATATGGATAGCAATTTCCTTCATGAATTCTTTGTACTTGTCTTGGATCACTGTGTTGCTGAGGAGAGCTGAGTCATTCATAGTTGATCATCAAACAATATTATGATACTGTGTACAATGTTTTCCTGGTTCTGCTCATTTCATTTTGCATCAGTTTGTACAAATCTTTCCAGGTTTTTCTGAAATCTGCCTGTTCATCATTTCCTATCACACAATAGTATTCCATTACATTCATATTTCACAGCTTGTTCAGCCATTTGCCAATTGATGGGCATCCCCTCAATTTCCAGTATTTTGCCACTACAAAAAGGGCTGCTATAAATATTTTTGTACATGTAGATTCTTTTCCCTTTTGTATGATCTCTTTGGGATACTGTATCAGCAATGCCATATTCACAATGCCTATGGAGATTACAGATATGCTGATATAATTATCCATCACAAAATATATCATGCTTGCCATATGGGGGAATAAGCTAGAAAATTTATTAAGATACCAAAAGACTGAGTCCCAAAACCAGAAAGTGAAAGCCATCAGAGTAGTTATGACATTGGCACAGGTAGATAAAGTAGAAAGCACCCACATTTTCAAGCCTTTAAAACAGAACAGGCTACCTCAAGCAAAGGTCCTTCTCTCCCCACTCACAGCAACCACCCAGCGTCCGGGAAGCGCGCTCCCAGCAGGTCCGGCCCCTGGCAGTCCTCAGCAGGAGTCCTTAGCAGAAATTCTGGCTAACTCAAAAAGGGCTTTGCGCTGCCGCTGCCTCTGCTGCTGCTGCCGCTGTCGCCATCACCGCCAGCCACCGCAGGAACTCTAGTTTGGCTTCCGCTTCCTCTTGCTCCGCCCCTTCCTGCTACATCAGCAAGTCCAATGGGGCATGGAAGATCTTTAAATCCCATAACCCTTACAGATACAGAGCTAGAAATGGTATTGCTGGATCTAGGAGTATGCAAACTTTATAGCCCTTTGGACATAGTTCTAAATTGCTCTCCACAGTGGTTGGATCAGGTCACAATTCCACCAATAGTACATTAGTGTCCTAATTTTCCCACATCCTCTCCAACATTTATTATTTTCCTTTCTGTCATATTAACCAATCTGATGGATGTGGTACCTCAGAGTTGTTTTAATTTGCATTTCTCTAATGAAAAGTGATTTTGAGCTCTTCTTCATATGCCTATAGATATCTTTGATTTCTTCATCTGAAAACTGCCTGTTCATATCCTTTGACAATTTATTAATTGGAGAATGGCTTATATTCTCATAAATTTGACTTAGTTCTCTATATATTTGCGATTATGAAGCCTTTATCAGAGATACCTCCTGTATAAAGATTGTTTCCCAGCTTTCTGCTTTCCTTTTAATCTTGGTTGCATTGGTTTGTGCAAAAGGTTTTTAATTTAATATAACCTAAATTGTCCACTTTATATTTTATAATGCTCTCTGTGTCTTCTTTGGTCAGAAATTCTTCCCTTCACTATAGTGCTGACAGTCAAACTATTCTCTGCTCTTCTAATTACCTTATGGTATCCCCCTTTATATCTAAATTAGGTTCCCATTTTGACCTTACCTTATGGTGTGAAATGTCATTCTATACCTAGTTTGTATCCTATGCCCTAGTCACATTCTCCTGAGTATCCTCCAGTTTATCTGTATGTGGTCTCCAGAACTTAACACAATATTCTACATGTGATTTGACCAGAACTGGACTTCAGAGGAACTCTTTCCTTTTATCCTGGATTCTGTACTTCTGTTAATGTGGCCTGGTGTTGACCTCTTTCTACCACAAACAAAACAGATATTGTTGGCTTCTATTGAACTTCTGGGCCTTGGAGAGATCTATGTATTTTTCATATTGCTCTGGAGAGATACTTTTTTCCATGTTGTTATTAGGAATTTTTATTTAATACTTTTTATTTACTAACTTTAAAAATGAAAGTCTTTTATGACAGAAGAGGAAATATACTTAACAACCAATTATTGTCTTTATGGACCATGCAGGGGTGGGGAACCTGAAGTCTTGAGGCCACATATAACCCTCTATGCCTTCAGGTATGGCCCTTTGACTAAATCCAAACTTCACAGAACAAATCCCCTTAATAAAAGGTCACCATAATATATTTTATTAGAATCACCAAAAAAAAAAAAAGATAGTTGGAACTGTTCTTGTAAATTTATATACATTGCAAATTCTTCAAAGTAAATTTTAATGATAAGCTCAGTTATTTTTTTTGTTAGAAATATTCCAGCATTACAAAATTTCTTGACATTTTCTTTACTCTTTTATTAAAAAAAAAAATCTTTTCCCTGAAATCTTATAAGCCAGGAAGAGAAGTTGCCATTAATGCTAGAAATGATTCTCACCTTTAGAAAACAAACTTTTATTTTGCCTTAAGTTGTTCACATCAAAAGACCACTCGCTGCTTCTCTAGATGCTGCTGTTTTACTTAAAAGATCATTCACCTTTTTTCAACAGTGTTGATTAACTGTGAAAATCTGATTTTCAAAACAACAAGTCTATTGAAGCATTTCCAATATTACAATGAGAGATGATCCCTTATTCCTATTTTCAGAATTGCAGGAGGTCGGATACTCTCAGTCATAAAGACCGAGTTGATAAAAGGCCGAAGCAGTGGGGATGCATTCCGGCAAGCAATGGAGGAAGTTACTCAGGATTTGGATTTGAGGATTAAAAACATTATCAACTCTCAACAAGAAGACAGAGTTAACACCACTGGCAGCAGTCCAGTACAGGTAATGGAATGGATTGCCTTTTTTCCTTTTTAGCCTTCTAAAGAATTATCTCTTTTGTCATTGGAAATGTGATTCAATACTTGCTTAAGGCAGAGGAGTGTGACTTCCTCTGTACTGAGACTTTGTTAAAAGAAAATCTTTTAAGTAAGATTGGGTTAGAGTTTTTTGGTTGTTGATTTCTAACAACTAAAAGTAGTCCCAAATTGAATGTTGCCATCTGAAATAATATAACCCAATGAGAAGGGTACTGGACAAAGGTCAGAGCATCCTGGTTTTAGTCCTTGATTGACTGCTAAGTTCAATTGTGTGATTTTAAACAAGTTACTTAATATTAAGGAGACAAAATGATGCCCTGGAGTCAGAGGACCTGGGTGCAAATTCCAACTCTGACACTTACTACCTGTGTGACCTTAGCAGATGACTTACACTTCCTGAGCCTCAGTTTCCTAGACTGTAAAATGTGGGGTTTGGACTAATTGACCTGTAATGTAACCCTTCTAGCACTATGTAATGTAATTGCCAAGGAAAGGCAACTTCCCAAGGTTCAAAGTACCAGCATAGGTGCTCTCCATTTTATTCAGTGACAAACCAAGAACAGAGAAGGTCAAAACATCATTCAAAATACAGCATTTACTAAGGGTGATTAAATAATCTCCAAGTACTACCCCACCCCAGGACCTTCCAATCATTCAATCAATTACAAAGTCCCTGTTCTAAATACTTCTCCACCCCTAGGCTATACCTTCATTTAGTCCACCACAAAGTCCCTCTTCTCAAATGGAGATTAGTTTCCAAACATAAGTAAAGTACATTCATTTGTTCAACCACAGAACACAAAAAGGTCAAAAGTTCCCCACCTCTGGATCACAATTGAATCTACCCCAGAGTTACATCAAGTTTAAGCACAGCACTTAATACCCAAATGGAGATCTTTTCTTCATCTTGACAGGAGGCAAGTTCTCAGCAATCTTAGTTCCTGGGGAGACAAGGCTTAGCAAGGCCACAAGATACATTGCCAGTCTCTTCATTAATTCATCCTCTGTCTGTAGAACAGTCCTAGAACCCCTGAAAACATTAGCAAAACCCTCTCCCAGGATTTCTGTAAACATATAACAAGAAAATCCTTCTTCAGGGCTTCTGAACCAACAGAAAGGTTCCCAGACCCCTGCAACAACAGCACTGTCCTTCACCAGTGGACAGTATTCATTCTGTCTGCAGGACAGTCTCCAGACCCCTGCAACAACAGCACTGTCCTTCACCAGTGGACAGCATTCACTCTCTGCAGGACAGTCTCAGGGCTTCTTAACCAAAAGCCAGGTTCCAGGACTTCTTCAACAATAGGACTGTCTTTCACCAGTGGACAAATCTGGCAAAACAACATCAAAACAGATAGACAAAGTACCAGCAAAACAGCCATGTCTCCTCAGTCCTTGGCAGCTCAGGGAGCAGGTCTCAAAAGTCCAGGGCAATTCAAAGCGGCCACCAGCAATTCTCTTAGTCTCTCTCTCTCCACGAGGTGCTGCTTCCAAAAAAAAAAGTTCTTCTGCCTCTCACTTGTCTCTCCAAATCTATGTCACCAGCTCCTCCCAGTTCGTGTCTCTCTTTTCAAGTCAACAAGTCCATCCCACAGGTGGGATTAACAAGCTCTGGGTTTTAACACAATCAATTTGAAAACCAAGCCCAATACAGGGGAATCTCCACATTCCATTACTATCACACACTAACATTCTATTAATTCAAAATAATCTTTAGATTCCTTTCCAGCATGAAAAATATTAGGATCCTTAGGTCATTTGGTAGTCTAGATATAGTTCATAAATATGTGTAAATATTTTCTATTTAGCTACCATGTCAATTTTTCTAAAGCATATCCTAATTTCTCCCCATTGATACCTATTATAAAATAACATTGTTTTTATCTCCCAGGTCACTTGTGGCATGGCTGGCTAGACAGTATAAAGTAATATTAGGTTTTTTTTTTTTTGCCTTTTGGAGGGCAGTTGGGGTTAAGTAACTTGCCCAAGGTTACACGGCTAGTTTTTTTTTGTGTGTGTGTGTGGGTGTTAAACGTCTAAGGCTGGAGCCGAACTTGTGTCCTCCTGATTCTGGGGCCAGCACTTTACTCACTGCGTCACCTAGCCACCCCAGTATTAGTTTTTTTGATGGCCAATTTCAAACCATGCTGAGTGGTGCTTGTGGCCTCTAGGTAGAACTTACCTTTTCCTCAGCAGAATTTCCCTTGCTCTAGAATCTCTCATTCTCTATGAGATTATGGAAATCCCTTAACTCTGTATACCTATACCAAAAAAAAAAAAAAAAGGGAAGGGAGAGATCAATTTTCTAGCCTCTCATCACCCAGTTGAATACAGGTGATAAACTTTTCAGGCACAGGAGCTCTTAAAAACATTCTGTGTCAGTACATAGATTCTTCATCAGTGGAGGGGAATACCCATGACAATGAAATCTTTGAGGTCCTTTTCATGTCTAATAATGTAGGAAGCTTGTTATAGTATTGTTTTGCCCTGGAATAGACGTTGTTGTAAGATGGCTCTGTCTTAGATTTTTCCTAAGGGGTTTTGTTAATTAGCCAGTTAAGGACTTTTTCATAAGGTAGATCTGTGGTGCTGACCTTAGAGACAGAATTATAAGGGGTGCCAGTATAGACTCTTGCTTAACTTTTTTTTTGCCTTTTTTTTTTTAATTTTGGAAGGCAATTTGGGGTTAAGTGACTCTCCCAGGGTCACACAGCTAGTAAGTGTTAAGTGTCTGAGGTCCTCCTGACTCCAGGGCTGGTGTTGTATTCACTGTGCCACCTAGATGCCCCTCTTGCCTACCTCTTGTCCCTATTTTAGATTCTTGTCAGAAGGAGCTATATATACCAGTATAGCTGAGATTGCTCCATGCTATGACAATCTGCAGATGGGAGAAAGTCCTGCATCTCCAAAGGGGCGAGCACCAGGCCTTGCCCTCAAGGATTCATGACCTCTCACTGCCTAAAGTTCCCCTACCTGAGCTGGAGTCAGGTAATAGCTCCAGAGTAGCAGCACAATGGGAGCAGCAGCTCCTGCCCCTAAGGACTCCAGAGGGTCCCATCTCTTGGGATGAGGGTTGAAAGCAGCAAAAACTTGGTTTCATAATGTAGTCTTTTAAGCAAGTTCCAAATCCTAAAACTAGGGACATTCCTTGAGGCTTGGACTTGGAGTTTGCTTTTATGTTGTCATAATAAATAAACGGTGATAGACAGATGAAATTCATTGGTCCTGACAACAAACTAGAAGTGATTTAGATAGGTTTGTGGATGTTAGAGCTACAGGTCATTAAGCAGAAGTGAAGGGTATGTGGAGTATGTGCCTAGCCTTTTGAGGTTTGCCACAAACATGGTCTTGGTGCCACTGTTTCTGAGACAGAATATTGGACAAAGAAGACCATTTTAAATCACAATGAGATGTCTTCCATCATATAGACACAGTACTTTGCTGTTTTTGTCATTTAATACATTAATTTAACAGTTCTGTGAGGTCAGACTGAGGGTATTATCCCCATACAATGCCTGAGGAAACAGATACAAAGAAGTGTCATCCCTGCAGTCCTAGGGTCAGGCCCTGACAGGAAGAGGACTTGGGCCTGGGTGTCTTGGCACAACCTTTTTCTCTTTCTTCTTGATCCTACTCCTTTCTACAAAGCTTTAGATTTGGGCCTTGAAGGGACCTTCTAGGTTATCTAGTCTAATCCCTTCATTTTTCATTTGGGGAAACTGAGGCCTAGTAACACTGGCTTTCATGTGTGATTTACACTTCTTGTATAAAATGGTGAGCCATTTTGTACTCGTGCCTCAGAGTTACCAAAATGATTTTCCTTAGCTATAATTGTGACTGTCACTTCCCTACCTCATATATACCAGTGACTCCCTATTCCCTTTAGGATTAAATATAAACTCTTCCGTTTAGTTTTTAAAACCTGCACAACGTGGCTTCAACCTATCTTTCCAGCATCTCCTTCCTGTACTCTGCAGTTCAGCCAAACTTGCTGCCTTTGCCCCTTACAGAGGAGGCAGGCAGGTGCTCCATTTCCCACCTCTGTCCTTCATCCTTGCTATCCCCCATGCCTGGAATACATTCCTCTCTCACCTCCATTTCTCTGAATACCTTGGTTCTGTCAAAACTGAGAGCAAGTACTGCGTTTTCCATGGAGTCTCTTGCCATTCTCTCAACTGCTCCTGACCTCCCCCTTGTATTTAACTTGTATCTATTTCATAGAAGCTTATTTCTGTCCCTGGTGTTTCCTGTTGCCTAATGTAAGCTCCCTGAGGGCAGGGAACATTTTACTTTTATCTTTGTATCCCCACAGCCTAGCACAGTGCCTGGCACATAAAAGATGTCCTAACAAATGCTTATTGGTTGAGTCATGGTTAATGTTCAATTAGCCCACCAAAGAAGGAGAGTATTGACCCAGATGGTTGAAGATTGTGGTGAATGGGGGTGGGATGGGGAGGGGATGTGTGTGTGTGTGTGTGTGTACAATCTTTATTACATATACTTTAAATTACATTTTGTTTTAGCCAAAATCTTATGCCATTAATCATGGCACTGCCTACTGTGGCAGAGATACGGTGAAGGTTTTACTTCTTCTCTTGGATGAAGAAGCATCGAATCCTCCCAGTGAAAACAAAGCAGACCTTTTGTATGGGGATGAAGATACAACTTCATATGCTGGTACTCCTATGCTGACTCTTTTTAGGTGAGGAATGAATGAGTGAATAAATGAATAAAGAATGAATGAATGAAAATTTGTTAAGTGCTTATTATGAGCTAGGGATACAGATGTAAAAAGAGTGATACCACTCGCCCTTCAGGGAGCTAATGGGGAAAGACAATCCCTCTAGGGAAATGGGGGCCAAGAAATGAAAAGCAGAGTGGGCTGGGATGTCTGTTTATGGAAAATTGATGGTAAGATAGCCTGGGTTGACAGTTTGAGAGCTGGATGGAATATAGAAGTAAATGGTGGTCTGGTGTCTAATGCCAGTCAGGAGACTCTGTGGACTAAGAGGGCTGGTTTGCATTCATTCATTAACCATATGAGATGCCTCTCTGGTAGGAGCTTCCATGATGAGGGAATTAACTTCACCAGGTACTGGAAGCATGGATGGATTCTTGGAGGTCTGGGCCTGATGTGATGGGTTTAGGTGGGCAAAAGCAGGACAGTGGCAGCCAGAAAATAAAAAGGCCAGGTTGGCGACTTAGATGGTTTAATGGGTCAGAAAGATTAAGCATGCAGGTAATATAGACTTTTTATAACTGCCATAGCTATAGTGAAAAATGGTGCCAAAAGATTAATTACTAAATGAGGAAAATTCTTT
Organism: Petaurus breviceps papuanus; assembly: GCF_028583685.1. Taxonomy (NCBI): domain Eukaryota; kingdom Metazoa; phylum Chordata; class Mammalia; order Diprotodontia; family Petauridae; genus Petaurus; species Petaurus breviceps. The sequence continues at coordinate 23,241,220 of NW_027185889.1, forward strand.
AAATTAATATCTGTCTCTCCTTACTAGTTTAATTATTTGTTTGCTGGAAAGCAGAAGGTGAAACTAAATGACCTCTCAAGGATGCTTTTAAGTCATCCATTTTCTGACTCCAATTTTTCCCTCAAAACATTCATTCTTTTAAAAGATACTGACCTAATTCTTCCTCTAGAGCAGTGGTCTCCAAACATTTTTGATCATCTATTAAAGCTATCCCAAAGGTGCCTTTAGAGGATCTATAGAAGATATATTTCATTCCAATGCTTTTATTCAACTACAAAAAATTTAATTTTTCCATTTTGGAAAACTGACCCCAGAAAACTAAATATAAAAAGTAATAGAATGTGTGCATCTTTTCTCAGATTGGTTCTATGTGAACCCCATTAAGAAATGAGAACCAAGTAATAGTGATGATAATAATCACAGCTTTGGCCTAAGTCCTGCACATTCCTGCCTTCTAAAGGCCCCCTTGTTAACTCCCCACTTATAGCTCAGCACTTACTGTAGGTCTTCTGGCAAAGGATGAATGAGGGAGGATTCTTTTGCAGTCATGTGTTATACTAGGTAGCCTCTAGGTTCTGTCCAGTTTTGATATTCTGTGATATTGTGATTATGGTAACCAGCAGTCAGAAGTGATAACAAATCAATTCATTTTTAAATAATTTGAATCATTATAATTGCCTGGAAGTTTCCATCCTAAATAGGTACCTAAAATTTGAGGTTTTAAGTAATGAAAATAATAATGACCTACATAAAAAAATGACCGATATAAAGTTGGTTAACTCCTAAGGCTCTAAGCAAAGAAGAATGAGGTAATAGGACCATTATGTAAAACCTCAGAGACTCCTAATCAAGAATAAATCATCTAAGATCATAGAAACACTGCTTTCTGTGGAAAAAATAAGACTAAATAAAGTCCACCTTTTAAAATATAAGATGTTTTATTATTCCCTAATTCTTTTTTATTCAGTTCTCCAACACAATCAAATGAGTTATTGATCAAGCCTTTAAGAGAACGCATTCAGAAATCAATGGAAGAGAAAAAAATAAAGGTACAGTATGATTAATTTGGATAAAATTATACATGAAATTATATTATCATTGATATGATGTACAACTAAAAACATCTTTGGTATTATCATACTACATAAAGGAGATATGGGTAAAATTCAATACACCTAGGAAAATTTGATTTAAAGAGAATATTGTAAATTTTTCAGTTGACAATTATAAAAACCCCCTATCTTTGCAATCTTGGTTAATGTGACTCTTGCCATTTAAATCATTCTTATTTTCAGAGAAGAAAAAGAGGAGGGGAAATGAAGCATAAAAGATGATAAAGCCATAAATTTTGACCTGGAAAGGACCTTAGAGGTCTCCTTGTCCGACTCCCTTCTTTTACAGATGAGGAAACTGAAGCCTAGTGAGGTTGAATGACTTAGCCAAGGTCCCACAGATGGGGAGTATGTGGCAGAGCCAGGGCTCTAGCCCAAAACTTCTGACTCTAAAACCAGTACTCTGTCTATTCCACCTTCATTATTTACATTTGTAATGTCTTTAGTTTTCTGTCCCCAGTATTTTTCCATGCTTTATTTCCCTACATAGTTCAAGATTTCTTGAAGGTCTTCTGCTTCTCTGTCTGGTGAAATCCTAATGATCCTTTAAGACCCAGCTCAAATGCCACCTCATTCATGAAATCTTTTCCCAATCAGTAATGATCCTTCTCCACTGGGATATCATGGATTACTCTGCACTTAAAGAGGTCACGTGATTTGAAAGATGGTGATGTAAATTCTCTTCAGCCTCTGATTCTGCAATTTCAGAGCCGTAAGATATGAACCACATTTATAGTAACTGACATTGCACCACAAAGAGAAGGCGGAGGAGAATGCCTCAATGTGATAAAAAGCACTCTCAGGTCACAGTGGAGAGTGAAACTGCCTGGAGCTTCCACTCACTCACCTTAATCATATGCTCCTAATGAACTTGTCAGACATCATGACACAAAGGTACTTCCCTTTCCAACCCATCTTTGGCTCCTGTGTCTTGTCCAGTCTTTCCTCTCACTATGATAATGGTGAAATAGGTGGGCAGACCTGTTGATACAGAGCTTATTAGAGGGGCAAAGGTTTCCATACATGAAGGAAAGGGTTGGTATAAATTTACCTGTAGTCCTTTCCACTTGCCAGGCATCCAGACAGACCTACATACATCCCACTATAAGGAGTTTAAGTTCACCTTGCCCTGAGGGTCTGGACAGTAGAGAGCATGTTCTGTGGCAATTGAAGGACAAGAGACAGAGGAATGATGCTGAGAACAGAGGGAAAATGGCAAATGACCAGAAGGCCAACAGAGAGGTTGGGTTGTTATTGTTGTTTGGTTATGTCTGATTCCTCATGACCCCTTTTGGGGTTTTCTTGGCAAAGATACTGGAGTGATTTGCCATTTCCTTCTCTAGCTCATTTTTACAGAAAAGAACTGAGGTAAACAGGGTTAAGTGACTTGCCTAGGGTCACAATCTAGTAAGTGTCTGAGGTCAGATTTGAACTCAGGAAGATGAGTCTTCCTGACTCCAGGCCCAGCACTCTATCCACTGTGCCACCTCACTGCCTGAGAGGTTGGGTGTAAACTAGCCAATAAAGCAACAGTCAAAATAATAAAGAAAGAAGAAAATGAGTGAACAGGCAATAAAAGATCACAATGCAATGAATAAATATTGCAGTATTTTGGAAACTGAATCCAAATCTCACAATGAAAAATAAAGATAATAAATTATACAGTCTCTAGAAATGATAGAATAAGAAACTCCAGAATTGTTTTAAAAAGAAATTGAACAATTATAGGAAGAAATTCAGAGGAAATTAGTGCGGAGCTCAGGATATCTAAAGAAAAAATCACATTTTGAACAGATGATAGAATTTTTTCAAAACAATAAGACATAAGTAAAAATGACAAGCTTGGAACCTAACAAAGAAATGGAAGAAATTTAGGCAGAACTAAAGCAAAAGAAAACCATGTTGGAAGAACACATGAATTTTATGAGAGCTGAAGTGACAGACCTTGAAAACATGATATGTAAGGATAACTGAAAGATCACAGGATTTTCAGAAAGACAGTCATTTATGAAGTCAGAATATAATACTCTAGGAAGTGAAAACACAACTGTCCTTTGTAAATATTAAAAAGAGGGAACAGAATATTGGTCATAAGGATCTGTACAAATCAGTAAATATTTCTGACAGAAACACCAAGGCACAGTGGTTAAATTTTGGAATTCAATGCCAAACAATGGATATTAAAACAGCTAAAAGGAGCTAAGAGAAAGACCTTTATGTATCAAGGAATGTTCATTTAAATAGATTAGGGCTACTTCTCTAAGAGAAATCAAGGGAAAGATTTTGATGTACCCCCAAATAAGAGAGCCTACAAAACTGAGCATTTGTTAAAAAAAAAAAAAGCTGGAATTTCAACATAGAAGAAATATTTGATTGATTCTTCCAAAAGAAGCCAGAATTGAATAGGTTATATGAATTCTAAACTGTTCAGCCAATCATTCATCGTGCATTTGTTGTATTCTTCCTATGAGTCAGACATTGTACTAAACACTAGGGATACAAAAGAATGCAACCCCCCCTCCCAAAAAAGGTACACTTAACAAGAAAAGACTAAACCATAAATCAGTTCAGCTTTCTAAGGTAAGGCAAGGCCTAAAAAAACCTTTAAAAAAACCCAATAACTAAAGGCCAAACAGAAAACAGAATTATCAGGGGATTATGAAGATAAAGATTTAAGGGGAGCTAAATGCAGGAAGGAGATGGCATGGGCAAGAATTAGATTACCATTTGGTAGACTGAAATCCACATTCTCTCAAAAATGGGATGAGTGAAGGTAAAACAGGGAAGTCACTCATTTGCAGTATGGGAGAGAAGAGTAAGAAGGGACCAGCTTGCCATGGGTTTGAGCAGAGAAAGGATCATAATCTTGCTGGTCTCTGAACGTCCATGTGTACAGTTTTGTAGATCAGGATAAGAAGAGGGTAGCAGAAAGACTTGGGTGGGAGAAAGGAATATAGGAGGCTAGTCTTTCTCCAGAAGGGCTAATGATGAGGGGAGGCATTCAAGTGTGTGCCCATGTGGGTGGAGGAAAGAATGATAGACTTTCTTTGGAGGAGAGGGGTACCATAAGAGACCTCTACCTCTGAGCAGTAGGCATGCTTTCCAAGCCTGGATCTTACCTCAGGAGAGGGGAAGTAGATGTGCCTATAGGTGGCCAGCTTCCAAAGTAGAAGGGACAAGGATCTTAGATCCAGAGGGGGGATAGGCCTTAAGAGGGCGGAGTGGTGTTCATATAGCAATAGGACTCATGACCCATCAGACCACACAGCCTCCTTCATGACTGGCTATTTTCTGGGAGTTAGCCTCCAGGGATTAAGGCCCTTCCAAAGAAGATGATGGCTAAGGCAGGACTGGATGAGGCCTGAATAGGTGCTAATTGGGGAATGGGATAGAGGAAATCCCCTGTAATGGGACAGAGGAGAGTGGATAAAGAATGAGATGTGAGCATATAGCCTGGGACTAGGAGACTGTCAGAAATCGGGATAAGA